>NC_053024.1:285673284-285683410 GCF_003073215.2 Triticum urartu | reverse complement strand
GTCTGTCTCAATGCTTTGCGATTTAAACATGATTGTGATGTTTGGAAAATATCGTTGCCTTGTACTAATGGAATCTGACAAGTCTCTAGTGTTTGAAGGGTATCAGAAAGATGATTTGTACGTAGTAGATCTCTCAGCAGGACCATAACTTGCAGTATGTATTCTAGCAAAAGCTTCTGAATGCTGGCTCTGGCATCGAAGGCTAGGGCATGCTGAGAGGATCACTTATGCGGTGCCTGTGAAGGAAAGATGACGAGGGCCAAGCATCCCTCGAAGACAATCATGACAACGACTCAACCCTTCGAACTGCTCCACATGGACCTTTTCGGTCCCACTCATTACTCAACTCTTACTACTACTGCTTGTCTCTATGGCTTTGTCATTGTTGATGATTATTCAAGATATACTTGGGTGCATATAATCCTCTACAAGACTGAAGTGCAGGTGTCTTCAGACGCTTCGCCAATCGAGCCATGAACAACTATGGCGTCAAGATCAAGCACATCAGAAGTGAACGGCACTGAATTCAAGAACACTGGTCTAGACACTTATCTTGATACTTTGGGCATTACACATGAATTCTCAGCTCCGTACACACCACAGCAGAATGGCGTCGTGGAACGCAAGAACAGAACACTTATTGAGATGGCCCGGACGATGCTTGATGAATACAAGACTCAAGAAGTTCTGGCCTGAGCCATTTGATACTGCATGGCCATATCATCAACTGTGTTATCTTTCACAGCTTCTCAACAAGACTCCTATGAGCTCCTTACTTGGCAAGAAGCCAATGTTAGTTACTTCAGAGTATTTGGTTGCAGGGTGCTGGATCAAGGATCACATCACACTTCAAAATTTTGCACAAAAGCACATTAAGGTTTTATGCTTGGGATATGGAAAGGATTCGCACTCTACAGAGTCTTCAACCTCTTTCATTATAAAGTGGTTGAAACAGTGATGTGCCGGTTCGATGAGGCTACGGCTCACCAAAGGAGCACCTGCAAATGTGCTAGGATGGAAGTTCCATCAGTGAATCAATCAACTTATGGACTGGGAGTCATACCTTCTGAAACTCCAGCCTGAAGAGGAACTTATCATCTCCACCTGATCAACCTGAAGACAATTGCTCCAGCGAAGACAATCCTTAACTGATCAATGATCAGCAAGAGCAAAATCTTTCGCTGTGCATCATCTGTGCAAATGAAGTACAGATGAGAGAATAATTGATAGCATCAATGCACCGGTCCACTCACTCGTTCAAGGCAACACAGCTAGCAAATTTCTGTGGGCACTTCGCATTTGTGTCTCAATATCGTGAACCAAGAAAGTTGAAGAAGCCTTCTTGGAACCTGAATGGATTCAAGCTATGCAAGAAGAGCTTCAAAGTTTGAGCTGAATAAATGTATGGGAACTGGTAAGCGTCCCTGATCCTCGCAAGCACAATATATAGGCCCCAATGGATATATCGCACAAGCAAGATGAGCATGGTCAGTTGTCAGAAAAAGCTGTCTCGTGCTCAAGGTACACCTCAGTTGAAGGGATTGACTTTCGATGAAATTTTGCTCCTGTGGAGACTTGAAGCCATACGCATACTGCTGGCCCTATGCAAATCCTCATAATTCTTCTGTATCAATGGATGTGAAGAGCGCTTTTCTCAATGGCAGATTGAAGAGAAGTGTATGTTGCACAACCGCCTGGCTTTGAGATCCAAAACATCCTGACATGTGTACAAGCTCAACAGGCACTGTTATGGCTCAAACAAGCCCTCGGGCTTGGTATGACACACTCAATACTTCCTAGAGCAAAGGCTTCAAACTGGTTCCTCGACCCCACTCTCTCACGAAGACATATGATGGTGAACTGTTTGTGTGCCAAAATATATGTGGATGACATTATCTTCGGCTGCACCAATCAAAATACACTACGAGTTTGGATATATGATGCAAGAAGCAATATCAGATGTCATGATGGGTGAGCTGAAGTTCTTCCTTGGTCTTCAAATACGTCAGCAACGCAATGGACATCTTCATATCTCAAGTGAAGTATCCTCAAAGATTGCCTGAAGAAATTTGGGATGCAAGACTACAAAGGCTTCACGACACCAATGCCCGCCAAACATCATCTGGGTCCCGACGACAATGGTAAAGAGTTCGATCAAAAGGTATACCACTCCATGATTGGGTCTTTACTTTATCTATGTGCATCTAGGCCAGATATTATGCTTAGTGTTTGCATGTGTGCTCGATTCCGCGGCACCAAAGGAATCGCATCACTTAGCTATGAAGCGAATTCTTCGATATTTGGCTCACCCCAACTCTAGGATTATGGTATCCAAAGGGCTCAGAGTTTGATCTGGTTGGATTCTCGGATGCTGATTATGCTGGTGACAAGGTGGATCGCAAGTCTACATCAGGCACATGTCATTTTCTGGGACGATCACTTGTATGTTGGTCTTCAAAGAAGCAGAACTGTGTATCTCTCTCCACTGCTGAATCTGAATACATTGCTGCTAGATCTTGCTGCGCTCAGCTTCTGTGGATGAAGCAAACACTCAAAGACTATGGCATTCATCTAAAGCAAGTGCCACTCTACTACGACAACGAGAAAGCGCCATCAAGATTGCCAACAACCCAGTTCAGCACTCGAAGACAAAGCACATTGAAATTCGTCATCACTTTCTCAGAGATCATGTTGTGAAGGAAGATATTGATATCATACACGTCAACACTGAAGAGCAATTGGCAGATATCTTCACCAAGCCCTTGGATGAGAAGAGATTTTGCAAGTTACGGTGTGAGCTAAATATCTTGGAATCCTCAAATGTCCTGTGATCAGGAACACATCCTAACACTTATGCATATTGATAACTTAGATGTGCAACACACGAAGCAAAGTATATCTTCAATCAATGAAGACTTACATTCTAAGTGTGGATACATTAATGTGGAATTTGACTTCGGAGCGCCACGATAATTGTGCGCCGTGTCTGAGTCTAATACTTCCTATACGGTGGGTAACGCCACCACCAAATTTTTCTATTTGAAGTGTTTCACTCATGGCGCTTACGTTTGGTATATCTTCACATTTGGTTTGGTTCAATCTCAACTTCTTCATGATTATCTTCACTATGTTGATGTAGTCTAATCTATATATATATATATCTAGTGTTCTGTCCTCTACAGCATTCACTTATAGCTATGTCTTCTTGTTGAATCTTTTGAACTAAGTGAATGTGATCGGACCCTAACCTCTCTATGCTTTCTATCTCAAACTCTATCTCTCCAAATCATATGCATTCTATTGAAACTGTCGAATATCTTCTCTGTGTCCGTGTCAGCAAAAGACCCAGAGACAAACATTAAGTCTGTTTTCAATGCTAATTCCTTCACCTGAAACCTAGAGAAGTGGGAACGACCACCCGACAATCCAGGCGTGCGTGGGAACGTGGAACAACCTCCGATATGTTGCATGATGGCCACGTGTCCTTCAGATGTGAAACGCCAGGGCCACCTATGTAATAACACTGGGCCGTCCCTGTCTCTATAAATACACGCCTCACCACAGTCATTATCCTTTCTTCCACTCTCGCACAAACCCTAGCGCCACCGCTAGCCCTCGACGACGCCGGCGACGAAGCGCTTAGTTCCCGCGACCTCACCGACGCCGTCTTCACGCCGGCCGCGGACATCGTCTTCTCCGCCGTCGCCGTAGGTGTCCTCCGTCGCCAAGTTAGGGCACGGACGATCGATCTGCTCGGCCTCCTCTCCCACTCCGTCTAGCAGTTCTTCGTGTGGTAAATAAAACTCTCCTTTTTACGGCCCCTTTGATCCTATAGATTCATCACTTTCTACCACAAGCAGTTTCTGTTCACACAAGTTGGATCTATTTCATACTGCATCTCATAATATGCCTAGTATGTTCACTTATGCTTCACAAAGTAGTTAGATTCCTCACTTGTACTGATCCGTGGATCGTACAAATCTGAACCAACTCTCTATCTATGAGTGAATGTCTTCGCACTATGAGGTCAATGTCTTCTAAAATGATTTATCTTCAAAATCTTCTGAGAATGCATATGACCTCTTCCCCTTCCCTCGCACCTTAATGCTATCACAGGTACATGTCCGTGGGAGAATCCCTTGGTTCTCATAGTCTGCATTCATTTGCAGAATTCTTACAGCATCATATAAATTCTCCTGAAGCCAGTTCCTGTTTGACCCGCAGGCGGAAGCCTTTGAAACCTTTGAACGTGTTGAAGCCATTCAGTTTGAAGTTCATGGCTACAGAGAAATCTACAAGGAAGGGAGGCAGACAGCGCCGTGGAAACACTGCTAAGGACCTGCCACCAGATCTCTATGAGCTATACAAGTCAGATCCAGAAGAAACCTATGGAGAACGTAAGAACCTAATCCAATGGATTCGAAGGTACTGGGCTGAGCAATGGTTCAAGTACAGGTTTGTAACCCAGGAATATGCAGTGAGAAGAGTGCCATCAAGGGCCCATGGGGAGATATCATATACAAAGGTCTTCAGCCCAAATCACAGTCCGAAGCTATTGCTCAAGGCTTTTACCCCTGCATGCTTCGTGGACCTCAGCCTGCTAATGCCAACCCATCCTCTCTATTATTGTGTCGCGAAGACAATCTCTTCAAGCACAACTATCAGTTTGCACAGAACTATGCCAAGGAAAACAAGAAGTCATTGGGATTAGACTTCAACCCAGGCCCCTCTGCGCCACATGCTGATGGCACACGAGAAGCTGAACCCAATCTGGTTGGGCCCTTCTACAACCTAGAAGGTCTCATCACTCATATTATGGTTCAAGGGGCAGTCGTGGATCAACCTGCAGATGATGCTGAATCTGACGAAGCACCTGCACCACCGAAGCCAACAAAGCTGAAGAAGCCTAAAGCTTCAAAGTCTGCCTCAGCACCAAAAATCTTACGGGCGAAGCCACTGGCTACTGCACCTCCTGAAGACAGTGTGCAGTCTGAAGATCTATCACGTATCTCCAAGAAGACTGAGATGAGAAAGAGTATTGATCAGGCACTGACTGCTGCTACTATTCTGCGCAATGACGCCATTGATCTGTCCAGCGATGAAGATCTTGCAGATGACGCTCTTGAGCAACTGATCAAGAGCAAGGAAGAAGCAGAGATCTTCAATGATTTTCCTCTCTTTGATATGGCAATCATCCATAACTTCATTGATGAGTGGTTTGACACGCCCAACCTCAGCTTTGAAGACCTGCAACTTCCAATTGGCCTTCAGTGTCGCCTTCACTGGCGCCATTGCTTCTGAGCTATCTCTAGCTCAGCGCATCGTTGAACTGAAGCAAAAGATTCGACTATGAGAAAGCTCAGTTCAAGAAGCACATGGCCAAGCTCAGCGTGCAAGATGTGAAAAACTTCAAGATTATGCTGCACGAGCTCAAGGAAGCCTTTCTCAAAAAGCGTGAAGAAGCTCAAGGTTCTCGTGAACGCATGAAGAGCCTGGCTGACAAGTGTGTGCAAGCCTACAATGAGCTGAGAACCGCAAGGCTCTTGGTCGTCCTGGCATCGACCCAAGAATGGCTGCAAAGAAGAAGAAGCCCTCAACTGACCAATCTGCACTCAGAGGCAGGAAGAACCTCGCATAGTCTTCCCAAGCAGCATGACTGGCTCGAAGCCAAAGGTCAGGTCAACCGCTTCAGAACTGAAGAAGACAGGACTGCCGAGGCTGAAGCCAGAAAAAGGAAAAATCCTGAAGCTTCTGATGTCGCTCCCTCTAAGAAGAAGCGCAAAACCAAGAAGGATCGGGCTGCTCCCACAGAGCCCTTAGTTGTTGAACCTATCTCAATGGTTCGCCCTGCATCTGAACACCACGAGCGCCAACTGATTGTTCATGAGCCTGCTTCCACAGAGGCTCCTGCATGCTGAAGACATTCCAGCAGTTGACCCCACCGCTGCTGAAGACATTGGTCACCATGACAATGTTGAAGATGATGAAGTCCTTCCTCAGATCGAGCACCAACTGGTATCATCGCCTGTGCTTACGCACAGCGAACTCATCAGCATTGGTCGTCCTCTGACGCCAACTGCTCAGGATGCATCGTGGGCTGATCACCCACAGAGACAAGACACTCCAAGCTCTCCCCAACCGCAAGCAACCCCATCAGTGCAAGAAGAAGATGACTTTGAGGCCCAGCCAACTCCATCTCCACAGGCGTCGCCAGCGCTACGCAGGCTTCGCAAAGGACCAAGGCCTCAAGTCCCTCTTTCGAGCGTTCCAGAAGGAGAAGTGCCCCACCAATCTGTTGCACGTCAAGTGTTTCCAGATGCCACTCCTACTGTGAATGTCTCCGAGTCTGAGGCTAAAGCTGCTGAAGACATTCCGGCTGCATCAGCCGACGACAACAAGAAGAAATGTCCCTACTCCCCCCATTACTGAAGAAGCTGTTCTCGAGGAGAACGTGTCTGTGCCCGACCCTCCAGCTCATCAAGTGGAGGTTGAGAATCTTGAGGCTGCCACCACCAACACAAATGAAGCCAATGACGTAGTCATGGCTGAAGCAAATGTGGAGCCTGCACCAACCAATGTGCCAGAAGCCAATGAAGCCAATGATGCAACTGCTCCTGAAGCCTGTGCAGCCTAACGCCTCTGTTAATGCCACTGCTCCTGTTCCGCCACCAAGGCCACACACTATCGAGCAAGCATTCAACTATGGCCAACTTGTCACTGTCAAATGGCCTTTTCTGACTCCTCCGCCTGCTGCTGGTCCTCAGTTTGACTATCACGTTGAGCACAGGCCTCAGGTTCAGAAGCCAATACCAAGGTTGCCCAGGTTTCCAGGCACTGCATCTGCACCCGGATCGTTCAATATCAATGGCTTCAAGGCACACAACACCTTCTTCAATAGCGCCAAGAACCCCTACTCAAAGGCAAGAATATCTTCTGATCGGTTCTGGAGCTATCAGCAGCGAAGTTATTACTCATGCATTCTGTACAATCAAGGTCGCATTTTCCCACATATGCGTCTTGACACTGAAGCCATAACTGGTCTGCCCTGTTTGGAAGAAGCTCTGGATTGCTTCAGAGAGTCTGGCTTGCTGCAGTTCGTCACTGATAAGGAGCACTGGAATGAAGAATTGCTGCTCCAATTCTATGCCACTCTTCATATCCGTGGCTACAACAGGGATCCGAAGACTTGGGTCCTTGAGTGGATGACAGGCAATGTTCATCATGAAGCCAAAGCCTTTGATATCATTGAGCTTACTGGCCTGCCCACTCCAGGAGATCTGTATGAACCTGGTTGTCAGCTTCACAGTGCTGCTATGGAAAGCATCTTCCACAACTGAGTCCCAATATGAGTCAGATGCTCAGCATGATGAAGCCTTTGCCTCCAGATGCTGAATATCCTAAGGAGTTCTATGTTGAAGACCTTGAGTATCTGCCACGTACCATCTATCACATCATAAGGTGAACTCTCTGGCCCATCAAAGGACATTCTCCTCATGCCAAGCTAGAAGGCGCAATGAAGACTTTGGTCTTTCATATTCTTCATGGCAAAAGCTTCAATGCACAAGACTTCTTTATTCGCCAGCTTGCTGCATCAGATCTGACATTTTTGGCTTGAAATTTACGCTCCATGGATAATGCGGCTGATCAAACTACACTCAGCTGTCACCTATCAGCCCTCTGCTCGCAATCATCGGATCTTTCTGCCTGACGTCGATATGTCAGTTGAAGCCATCTATCTAGAGCCTGCCAAGGAGCCTCTTAGTCTTCAGAATGCTGAGAATCAAAGCTCCTCTCAAAACATTGAAGGAGTTCAACCAGTCTCTCATGTTTATCCTCTGGCTGGCACTACACGTGCACCTCACCGTGCCCTCACTGAAGCCACTGACAGCACCATTGCCCAACGGCCCAAGAAGCGATCCCGTGTTCTCAATGATCGAGAGCTTCTGGTTGCCCTTCATCAGAAATAGGATAAGCATCATGACTGGCTGAAGCGCCAAATGCAAAGCCTCATGGTGGACGTAAACAGGATTCGCAATCTTGCCACCAAGAATGCCTTTGTTTCCCATGAAACTTGTCGGCATACATGGAAAGGGCTGACGCTTATGTGTTTTGAAGATGATCTTCAAGAGGACGGCTTCTCTGAACGCTTCAAGTTTGACTCCACACCTCCAAGAAGGACTGTGCTGCGACGAACTCCGTCTCTTGAAGACTCTGAGTTCTCTTCCTCCGCGGCAACTGTGAATGCCAGAGTGATCGATGATGAAGACGATGCTACTTCACCGCCCCCTACTTCTGCACGCATCGACACTGCCCCGAGTTCGTCTGCACCGCCAACACACCGACGACCCTGCTGCTTCACCTACTCCTCATGGGAACGAGTAGGTGCTCTATGTCTTCAAACCTTTTTGGTCCTTACTGAAAAAAGGGGGAGAAGCAGATGAGTTTGATAGTCTTCAAGCGGGTTCATATGGGCGGTAGTTTTATATTTTGCCTAGTGTTTACAACTCTTGCGTTTTGATACATTTGGTTCTTTGAGTTGTAACACTCAAACTCGATGGTCGTCTGCTACTTATTTGCTTTACTGTGATGCGATGATAAATTCCGCATGTGCGACGATAAATTCCGCACTTAGATCATTTTGCAGACGTCCATTTTTCATTATGCATGTCATTATCTTCACATACTTTTCATGCATGATGAATTGTCATCATAAGTTGAAGAGGATCTCCACAAGTACAACCTGCCATGTGCATTTGCATACCAAAAGCAAATTACTTATATGCACATCTTCAGGGGGAGCCTTTGCCACTTATGAAGACAATAACCTATCCTTTACAATTTCACATACTTTATTCCCCGTTGAAAACTTCAACTAGTTTGTCATCAATCACCAAAAAGGGGGAGATTGTAAGTGCATCTAGTGCCACCCCTAGTTGGTTTTGGAGTATTGACGACAAACCTAGTTGAGGGACTAATGTGTTTGTGAGATTGCAGGATAACACAGGTAGAAGTCCCTCATTGATTCGGTTTTCCTACCAGAGATGACCCCTAAAAATGTATGAAGACATTGAAGTCAAAGGTGGTATGTGAAGACATTCACATTGAAGACTATGACATGAGAAGACATCGCGTGAAGACTATGGAGCGCGAAGACTTAGTTCTTTCGTCGTTCTTTTTCTTCTTTGTTGAGTCATAGGAACCACCGTACTGTTAAGTGGGGTCCAAGAGAACCAGTCAGAATGACTGAAGTGATGCTTAACCAAAATCCTATGTCTTCGAGTGAAGACTATGAGAGCAAATCTTGTCCAGAGTTGGATAAGTCAGCTTTGCTTGTAGCCCAAGTAAAGTTGTCGTGTGTGTTTGAAATCTGACCGTTGGAACACGTGTCAGTTCCTTAGTGACCCAGGGTCATTTCGGACAAATCAGGTCGGGTTGCCTGTGGCTATAAATAGCCCACCCCCTACAACCATAAACGGTGGCTGCTCAGAGTTAGATACGGCTTTTGTCGTTTGAGAGCAACCCACCTCGAAGCCTTTGAGAGAGAATTCCTTGCGAGGATAAAGCCCTAAACACCCAGAGCCAAAGAGTGTTAGGCATCACTTAAGTCTTCCTGTCTGTGTGATCTGAAGACTTATTACACTTGAGGACTGTGAATCCTCCAGCCGGTTAGGCGTCGCGTTCTGAGCATCCAAGAGTCATTGTGGATTCGCCGGTGAACGAAGTCTGTGAAGGTTTGGAAGTCTACCTTGAAGACTTACCAGAGTGATTGGGCGAGGACTGGGTGTCCTTAGCTCAAGGGGAATAAGGTGAAGACGTGGTCTTCTGAGTTGAATCTCAGCCTCCCTAACCAGACGTACAGTTGTCACAGCAACTGGAACTGGTCCAACAAATCATTGTCTTCAACGAGTCACTGGTTTCATCCTTCCCTTTCCTTTACTTACTGTTGGCCCTGGTGAAGTCATTGTATGATTGCATTATCTTTTGTCTTCACTGAGTGACTGCTTGTTTTGATTGGCTTCACACTATCTTCCTACCTGATCTATACTGCCTAGCTGCTATTAGTCATTGCTTTCACTTCATTGAATACTTGACTATGGCTTGCTTAGTGTAGTCTACCTTCCGGCGC
>NC_053024.1:285658309-285672284 GCF_003073215.2 Triticum urartu | reverse complement strand
TTTAGTCTACCTAGCCTTCTAATCAACTGCCTGCAGGCCACTTATCCCATTTACTTCTCCATCGAGAACCGATTTTCCTTGTCTTCTTCACTACTCCTTGATCTTCATTTGCATCCAAACCACACTGCATTCACAATGTTTTAACCTCTTCACATCCTCCTGGAGTAATTCTGAAGCCCCTATAAATAATCATCTTCTTTAGTTAGACTAGCCATCTAATCCTAATTCTCCAAACCATAGCCCTAGGGTCCAGCGGTTCCAAATGGCGAAAGAGATCGAGATGCAGGTTTTTTTTTGCGTCCAACATGTCCTCGTCGAAGGTTCCTTGATCATAGTTGCCACAGTCACTGACCACCCAAGGGTTGTTTGGAAGTAGATCAACAACGTATCCAACTCCCTCCAAAAGGTGGAGATGAGTGTCATCGGTAGCGATGCAGAGTACACGGAGCGCGCCACTGGGAAGATCCAACGCGTCGCCGTCCTTCGGCTGTGCCTCGAAGATGATGTTTTGGTGTACCACATCATACATGTGCCCTCCATACTAGGTGAGCTTCTCGATTTCTTGTCTCGGGAGGACATATACTTTTGTAGGGGACAAATAGAAGTTGGAGCCGTACAACCTTGATTTCAAAAGCATCGCTGACCTACAAACCAAAATAAAAATTCCTGTAGAAGATTGTGATAAATCGACACCATCCCTATTCGACGTAGCAAATTTTTTGCTCGGAACAAATCTTCAGAAGGGTGACGAGACGCTAGCATTAAGGTCATCTGGATGGGAGGATTATCCCTTGACATGCAAGCGGATAAAATATGCTGCCCTCGATGCCCGTGTGAGTTTCGAGATAGCTGCAAGGTCCAGAGAGCTTGTTGCGAAGCCGTCTCCCACAGAAAATGAGAAGAAGAAGAAGAAGATGCTGCATCAGCAGCAGGGCATTATGGATGGATGAACTATTTCCTCCCTTGTAAAAAAATTCCCTCTCTATGTATATTGATATAGATGGACTATTTCGATCGTGTGCATGTCTTTGGAACAAGTAGTAACGTCGGTCCGCTTGACTATAAGGAACTATTTATCTGCCTAGCTTTCTCTACTACTCCTTCCAGTGATCGGTATGCAATGCATGTGTCTGTAGACATGACAGCTTTTCCATGGAAGTTCAACTACAACAACCATCACGTTTCATCCACTGCCACTCACGATTCCCATGACGCCGCTCCAACCCACGGCACCACGTCCCCCGACATGCCCCTCACCCCTCTCGGCCGCACCGCCCCTCTGCCTTTGTGTTCATGACATGTGGGCCAACTAAAATGCGGCGAGCATCAAGTTTCTACCACAGCCACACATGATTCCCACGACGCCGCTCGAACCCATGACACCACACGTCCCCCGACCCGTGGCTCACCCCTCTCGGCCCCATTGCCCCTCTGCTCTGGGTGAAGATACTATTGTGGACCGACCCCTATTCGGGTCCACATGTTTAAGTGCTACAGCTAGATCTTCCCCTTGTTTCTGTTTTCCAACCCGACGGTGGGCGGGGTGCAGTTTGCCAGTGGTTGGTCTGCTCAAGGCGGTTCCACATGAAAGTGAAAATGCTAGGCAACACGCCTTCCCTAGCTATGTGGCGTGCCGGAGGGGCCGTGGAGTACTCCTGATTCCCGGGCGTGTGGGGGTGCGATGCGAACGCGGCAGGGCTTTCCCTTTTACTGGCAACGTGCCCGTGCGTTGCGACGGATCCAAATTAGTAGAATAGTAGTACTTGTTCACAAACTTGAAAGAAATCACTCTTGTTTTGATATACTCCTAATATATTACTTTTTACTCAAAATATATTTCTCAGGCTATTTTGATGAGGTGAGGGAGGGATGTGGTTGCTTTCAAGATAATAAGGGGTTTTCTGCAAATTGGAGCAGATAAGTGGGCTATTGTTGCAAAAATGCCACAACTTACCACATAGTCGTTAGATGCATATCTAATGGTCAGAAACGATGGATGGCAGACACACCACCATCACCAACTGAGTCTTTTATAGGAGTAGGAGTAGAGAAGAATGTATAAATTGTAACATTTGGTTCTGCTCCTTGGCACGATCGATAGATAGAAATAACGATTGGAAACGCTAGGGCGGGGTTATTTCTGTCAGATAAGAAGGGTACGTAGTAGCTAGGTTGGCGCATCATCGGTTTGG
Source organism: Triticum urartu (assembly GCF_003073215.2). Classification (NCBI taxonomy): domain Eukaryota; kingdom Viridiplantae; phylum Streptophyta; class Magnoliopsida; order Poales; family Poaceae; genus Triticum; species Triticum urartu. The sequence goes on along the minus strand of NC_053024.1, from coordinate 285,670,092 downwards.
TCACATGCGGTCCGACATGTTCTAGTGTTTCTAGCAAGATGCCCGTGCGTTGCACGAAGTTGATGGAAAAGTTAAGCACAACTTATAAATTGACAGATGGAGTATTAGTTACAGTGATGCATATAATTAATCAAAGGGATCGCACATGTCGGTATTGACTGGTACGAGAATGCAATAGCACAATAAGAATTAAGGCCACGATGATGCGATCGCAGTGGTGGTTATAGGAGGCAAGAAGAAAGATGCATCCATCAACGTACGACCTCCTCGTCCTCAACTTAGTGTGCCGGGCCACCAACCGGCGGCTAAGGAGCGGCGCTTTTGTGGCGAGGTCAAGGTGTTTCTCAGCAAAGGCATCCAAGGCTTCCAGACGGTTGAGGAAGGCCAACGTCGTTGCGTCCTCAATGGCCTTGTAGATACCTATGTACACGATTTGCTCGTACATGTGGATGTGTAAGTCGACAAATTCTTGCAGGGCGAGGCGCCTCGCGGCGAGCGCAACCTCCAGGTGGACATCCTTCATGGTGTCGGCCGGCAGTCGCAGGGCCACCAGTGCTTGAAAGAGGTTCTAGCCATGGAGGCCGATTAGGGTGGCAGGCAATGAGGAGCCCAGGCGCGCGGGCTGGAGGAGTACGGTGATGTCGTCCCCTAGATTCTTGAGGACGGTGAACTTGTTTGTGGTGGCAATGATCATCTGGTCCAACTGAGAGTTGTAGTTGGCATCGGCGGCGCCCAAACACCAGCCGGTCGCGTACACCGTCTGGAGATGGTCCTCGGTACCATGCCACAGGCCGGCGTCGTGGACCATCTGGCACAGCCGCTTGCCGCTCACGCACACCGTCGCCATGGGTCTGGAGTGAGCACTTTTGCGCTTAGTGTAGGTGCTTAGGCAAATGCTTAGGTGCGTACGATGTGGTAGATGCATTGGAATGGAGGGGCGCCTTTATATGAGTGCAAACTGCATTGCATTCACATCGGCAGCCTCTTTTCCCGGTCCTCCTCCCATTACTTCCCTCATGCATGCACGATGCTAATTGAAGGAGGATGCATCATTGGACGTTCAACATTTCGGGAACCGCTACCGCTCCTTCATCTGCATTAAAGTCGTATCAGGAACTGCGCGCCCGCTATCAAATCGAATAGTATTGCACCGCCCGCTGCACGCCCGGCTGAACACGCCTCCTCGCCTCCATCCAACCCCTCCGTTAAACTCGCATGCAAATCAAGAAACCTACTCCGGCCACACGTCTGTTCATGAGCGCGCCGGAATTAAACGCAACACCGGCAGAGCTCCTCTCATCCGCCCTCAGTTTAAACTAGGACAGATGTCGGCCAAGCTCCTACAGTCCGCCTTCTATTTAAATGAGGCCAGATAGACAGCGGGCAAGAATCGCACCCCTCCGCTCCCCCATCTCCTCCTCCACCATTTTCTCCACTCTTCTTATGGCTTCCTAGGAGCCATTCTCCGGCATACTACCCGGCTGGGTGGCCCACCAAGCCCTCCGGATACGGGCGAGGCCGCTCGGTGCTTCATCAACCTCGCTTGTCCCGACGGAGCCAGTTGCCGCCCCAATCTGGCACGTGGTTCAACAACTCGTTGCTCCAGTTCAGCTCGAGAGGAGTGGCGAGTTGCTCCACGCAAGTACGGGCATCATCGCTACCGCGTCGTACTGCGCCACTAGTGTCTGCAATGGCCGCGCCTCCCATGTCTGTGGGCGTGCCTCCCGTGCCTGCGGCCGCGCCTCCCGTGCCTGCGGCCGCGCCTCCCGTGTCTGTGGCAACACCATGCAGGCAGAGACAGAAGCCAGGTGTGTGGAGAGCAATGAGTCGGTGGCCAGCTTCTCCGTGTCTATCGCCATCATCGAGGAGAAGTAGAACACGGGAGACCGCCGCCACTTGGGTCCCATGAAGGTCACCGCCGAGGCTGTCGGGTGGTAGGTGCGACATATGCCAACGGGTGGCTTATCATTGTGGGAGCCAGTAAGACATTGCTGGTGCCTGGAAACGGGATAAGGCGAAGACATGCACGCCGGCGGATCTTACCCAGCTTCAGGGCTCTCCGTGGAGATAACACCCCTACTGCTGCTCTGCGGGGTCTCCACATGATCACTCGATGAACAAGTAGCTACACAATGCTCCTTAAGCTGTTTGGTGAGAGGGGGAAGAAGGGCACGACTAGCCTGCTTCTTCTCCTTGTGTGGTGTCTAGGATTAGTAGGGGGTCGAACCCTTTGCATGGGTGCCCCGGGGGGTTTATATAGGCCTACTCCCCGGGGTACAATGGTAATTCGATTGGGCGCGGGGCTCAGCCGTCTGTGACTGCGCTTGCCGGCTTCTGCGCCGGCTGCTGGGGCCCGCCGACTGGTGGGTCCCGCCGGCTGCCTGCCCCTTGGTCGACAGGCAGGCCCCACTGTCCAGGGCCTGGTCGGTGGCTGGTTACTGTGGCTCCATCTTGGTGACGTGGGCTTCGTCGTGGTAGGCGCGGCTACAGTGCCGCCGCCCGTCGGGCGATCGCTGTAGCCTCACCATGTCTTGTCTCCTTAATGGGGCATCTCGTTTGAGGGAGGTGGCAAGCCAGCTGCGGGGAGCCGGCTTTGTCTTGGGCCGACTGGTTGGAGGCGTGGTCGCCTTCGGGCATCTCTCTGCCCGAAGGGGTCCACCATCTGTGGGCCACGCTGGCGGCCCGTCGTGGGTGACATCAGGGTCAACGTGGCAACAGTGCCGCGTCGGACGGGTCATGGCTACTCCGTACGGCGCACTGTGCCAGGTGTGCTCCGGGATTCGGGGGTGGCAGGCTTTACTGTAGCCACGCCCCGTCGCACCGCTGTTAGGTGGGTGCAAACTTTGAGGGTGCGGTCTTGACCGCTTTATGGGAGCCGGCTTCGTGGAGTCGGCCTTCTCATGGCCGGCTTCCCGAAGTCGGCCCTCCCGTGGCGTTCTTCATGAGGGCTAAAGTCGGGCCGCCTTCTGAAAGCCGGCCTGGATGGCATCCAGCAAGGGGAAGGCGGCTCCATGTCTTGGATTCTTGAGAGCCGGACGGGCTCGTAATTTCTTCAGAAGGGCCAGGGGAAGCCGGCTAGGCTACCCATGGCTATTTACTCCGACAGTAGTCCCCGAAGCTGATCGAGCTCCGAGGCGGACAAAGGGACGAGAAGCTTGGTCAGCTTCCCATCCTGAAGAGCTGGCTTTGCGGGTGTATGCCGACTTCAGAGATCCTGACAGCGCACGCGTGCGACAGGACGCTGCCGCAGGCTCGGGCCCGCCACTCGCAGGCCTTGGTCCGAGCTCGGATCTTCCATGGCCCACATCAACCGCTTGCCTCCCGCGGCGGTTTTATTTCGCCGTTAAGGCACAATAAGCACGGGACGTGGGGGAGCGGGCACGATCGATCCCCATGTTTCCCCACGCCACGCCTCCTCGGCTCCGCCACACGAGCCTATAAGTAGGGGGAGGAGGGGGAGCGGCAGAGGTTCGCACGCTCTCTCTCGCTCCGCCCCTTCTCGCCCTCGTTTCTTCCTCTTGCTGCCGCCGCAGCCTCCCGTCTCAGAGCCGCCGCACCTCCACATCATCTTGCTCCCATGGCACTGTCGAGCTCGTGGGACGGCTCCAACGTTCATGAGGACCACGTTGAGTTCCTCCGGCAGACTCGGCGCCTGCCCGACGCCAACCTTGTGCGGGTCCGCCTGGCGCCGAAGACGGAGATTTCGCCTGCGCCGGAGGAGGGCGAGCGGGTCGTCTTCCGCTCGCACTTCCTGCGCGGCTTCGGCCTTCCGGCGAGCGGATTTCTGCGCTCCTTCCTCGAGTTCTACAACCTTCAGCCGCATCACCTCACGCCCAGTGCAGTGATGCTGCTGTCGGCCTTCGTCTCCCTCTGCGAAGGTTTCTTGGGGCTGCTCCCCACGCTGGAGCTCTGGGGGGAGTTCTTCCAGAGCAAACTCGGCACCGTCGTCGCAGGTGTGCCCGCCCCCTGCGGGGCCTTCATCGCCATGAGGAGGGCGAGCGAGAACAACCCGTTCCCGCCTATTCCCCTGATCCAGTCGGTGAATATCTGGCAGAAATCATACTTCTACGTGAAGAACGTCGCCGAGCAAGGAGACTATGTCAACCTGCCGGCTTCCGTAGCCGGCGCGCCGGCTGGGAGGCAGCCTTCATGGAGTTTCCGGTCCCGGTCACTGTCTCAGGCCGGGAACGCCGCCGTCTCCCGGCTTCGGGTGATGATCCAGTCGGAAGGCCTGAGCGGGGCCGACTTGGTGGCCGCCTTCGTGGAGCGCCGGATATCTCCTCTCCAAAGCCGGCCCCACATGATGTGCCAGATGAGCGGCCGCTTCGACCCAAGCCGGCTGAGCACCAGGGAGATGCCTCATGCGGAGGTATCGTATATGGTAAATTACATTTCCAATTGCAAGCTTGCCGAAGACTAGCGATACGGCAAGGCGCCGTATTCTCGCGCCAACCCTCCGCCCATGGTAAGCCTTCCTTTCTTTCTTCTTTTCATTGGTAGCCGGCTTCATGATGGCCGGCTTCTAATCAGTCGGTCCTTCTTAGCAGAACCCCCTTCTCCCGCCGACGACCGGGACAGCGGGGATAGAACGCCAGTATGCCCCCGACCGCACGGCAGACGACGTCGACGATCCGGACTTGGGGGCGGCCGCCATGGAAGACGCCGTCGTGGGGGACGACGCCGAGCCGGGGGGCTCAAGGCTCACCGCGAGCTTCGAGGACTGGCCGGATGATGCTGAAGCCGAAGTCGCCCTGCGTCGCCAGCCGGCAGCCGACCATCAGGGCGCGGGCTCGTCCGTCGCGCCGGCTGCCGGCGGTGGCGCACAGAAGCGCCGGGCCGCTTCAGGCCTCTTCGGCAGTCGGCCGAAAAAGTCCAAAGCCTCCACCGCGGCGACCAAGCGAGACGAGGCGGCTGCGAAAGCGGCCCGCTTCCGCAAGGCGGTGAAGCAGCCTCGGGCGGTCTCAGCGTAAGTCGCCAATTGCCTTGTCGCATGCTCTTCATCATTCTCTTCTTATTCGAGCATTCTTCTTAACTTCTTCCGCTTGCTGGACAGGGTGCCGCTTTCCCTTGAGCGTGGTCCGGGCGGCTCCGTAGTTGGGTCGACTAGAGGTTCTTCAAGCTCCCGCCGCGTGGACCTCCGCGCCGACCTCAGGGAGGCCACAGAGCGGAATGCCCGTGAAGCGCGGGAGGAGCGCGAGGCGGCGGAGAAAGCGGCCGCTCAGGCGGCGAGGGAGCAGGCCGACACGGCAGCCAAGGCCCAGGCGGGGGCGGCGACCGCGGAGACGGAGGCGGAGGGCTCGCGCAACCAGCCTCCGTTGCTCGCCATTCCCCTCCGAGACGTGGCCCCCGACACCCCATTGCCCTTGGCGGAGGAGATCGTCCAAGCCCCGCCGCTGATGGAGAGGGGGGAGGACCCCGTGGCCTTTGCGAGGAGAGCGCCGCCAGCAGCGCCAACCGGAGCGGGCCAAGGCGGCCAATCGTCAGCGGCGCCAGAGGGGCCGACCGGGGGTGAGCCGGAGAACAGAGCCGGCCTCGAGGTACAACCGGTGACGGGCTGGCGCGCAGGGGGAGGCGCTGCTCCACCGGAGTTGCGCCGGGTCGCGGGCGCAGGCCAGTCGGCGGAAGATCTGGAGGCAGCCAGCACTGCCACGTCCGAGTGGACTCCCAGCGGAGGGACTGGCGAGCTGAACGTGGCGGCTCAGGGGGTCCGGAGCCGGCTGCAAGCTGAGGCCGCCCTGCTGCAACAGTTCACCCAGGAGTTCCTGTCGACGCGAGCCACCATCCGGGTGAGTCCTTCATTCTTGGCCGCTTTTCTCTCTTAATTTCTTCCGTGGGGGCGCGTCAGCGCACCCACTGGGTGTAGTCCCCGAGATTCGGGCTGACTGCTGCGCAGTCGGGTCGGATCTTTCTTGACGGCTACCTTATTTTTGCCTCTTGTCTGGACTTTCAGGAATATCACAACCTCCGTGCTGCCGCCTTCAACTCCCAGGCTCGGGAGTTGAGCCAGAGGACCGACGACCTGGCCGACAGCCGAAGTAAGTACTCGATCTTGTCTGTCTCCTGTGGGGGCGCGTCAGCGCACCCACTGGGTGTAGTCCCCGAGATTCGGGCCGACTGCTGAGCAGTCGGGTCGGATCTTTCTTGATGACTCTTTCCTTATTGGTTTTTCTTTTTCTTTGTCTTCAGGGGCCAACGCCGACTTGAGGAAAAAGCTCGGCGAAGCGAAAGCCGCCCTTCATACCAAGGATGCCGAGTACACTGCCTTGGTCCAGGATTGTGATCGCCTGGCCAAGAAGCTGGCCGACCAAGAGCAGAGCCACAAGGCGGCCCTGCAGAAGGCGCAGGACAGCGAGGCCGCCCTGAAGGGAGTTTGAGACCGAGGCGGCGAGCTGGGCTGAGACTCGGCGAGCACTGGATGAAGGCTTCGGCCGCATCGAGGACTTGATCGATGGTAAGCCGCCTTCCTCGCTCCTCTCCTGCCCATTGCCGCCTGGTCTTTGGCTTAACTTGTGCTGCTGCTTATCTTTTTGTGCAGACTACTTCCCCGGCTACTCCGCCTTTGCCGCCCAAAGCATCGAAGCCCATCGTGAGGCGCGCCGTCAGACGGGGGCCAACATCCCGCCGGATGCGAACCGGACGCTTGAGGAGCATCTCTTGGCTGTCCAGGCGCGGTTGCAGCCGGCTCATCGGATGCTTCGCCGGCTCCAACGCACCGGGGCGCAAGTGTTGGCCGCCCTCTGGCCCGGGGAGATGATCCCCCGCACCCCAAGCCGGACTGCCGACTGGCTGGAGGTCGCAGTTGGTCGTTTCGAGGCTTGGAAGGCGTCGGCGGCCCAACTCGGAGCCGAGCGGGCGTTGGAGTTCGTTCGGGCTTGGTACCCAGGACTGAGCCTGGACCAGCTGCGCACTTGGCGGATGGAGGCCGACACGGAGCTGGAGGAGGTGAGGCCGGCTATCGCCCAGCGAGCTTCGACGATCGCCGAGTGCACCGACATCAGCGTTTTCGCACCCAAAATCGATGGTGACGGTGTTGCTCAGCCGGAGGAGTGGTTCGGGCTGAACCCGACGGTGGGCGAGGACTCGGCGGAGGAGATCGCCTCCAGCGACGAGGGCGAGGATGACGAGGAGGAGGACGGCGAAGACGTCGAACCGGCTGGTGGAACAACCAGCCGACTTCAGGCCGACCGTGCCTCCAGCAACGAGGCGCGTGGAAGCGCGCCCTCTGCGGGAGGCGGTGACCAAGCCGAAGTTCGCCAGCCGGCCGCTCCTTCAGCCGGCCCGACCGTCTCTGCCAACCAGCCCGGCTCGTCGGTTGCTCCGCCAGCTTGACCTGCCATCTTTACTTTTCCTGCTTGTTGTCTTTTGAACAATCTTCATTAAGTTTTCACAGTTCCACCCACTTGGGGTGTATCCAAACTATGTTGAATGCTGGCCTCTCGGAGGTCTTTTATGTAAATATTGTTATGTGCATGTTTGGTTTCCATTCGCGTATGCTTTTTATCCTTAGGCCTTTTCCTTTGCCGCCTTCCCTCTTTGGGGAGGCAAGTACTTGAGCTTTCTTGGATTGAAGTGAAGTGAATGGAAACCGGCCGGCCGGCTACTCTGGTAGCCAGTCGGCGATGGGAGAATAACCGGCTTTTGTTATATTAGTCCGTTAGTCCCTATCCGTTTTTCGTGCGGGCGCCCGTTCCTGCCTTTAACTCTTGCCATCCGGACAGCCGGTTCTTCGAACTGCGACTTTTGGCAAGAAAAGGCTTGGGAGCCGGCACACTACTTGTCTCGCTGCGGGTAGGACTTCTAATATAACTCCAGTCGGCCAGTCCCCGAGCCGACTAGTCGAACCCGGTGCCGGACGGAACAAGTAAATGAAATGACAAGGTCATAAGCATGATACTTTTCATTCATAAATAAGAGATGGCAGTCCCCGAGCCCTCCTCGGGGAGCCTATTGTCTCGTACTTAATACAAAAGTTAGCGTGATACATACTGCATTTCAACTGTAAAATCTTTGAAGGAGGTTGGCGTTCCATGGTCGTTCCGACTCCTTGCCGGAGTCGTCTCTCTTGCGTGCCTTCGGCTTCTGTGCGTCGATCAGGTAGTAGGAGTCGTTTCCTAGAGCTCTGCTGATGACGAAGGGGCCTTCCCAAGGGGCTGAGAGTTTGTGCTGGCCGGCTGTTCGCTGGATCAGCCGGAGCACAAGATCGCCCTCTTGGAAAGATCTTGGCCTGACCTTCCGGCTGTGGTAGCGGCACAAACCCTGCTGGTAGATGGCAGACCGGCTGAGGGCTAACAGCCGGCTTTCTTCCAGCAGGTCGACGCCGTCTTCTCATGCTTCCTTGGCCTCCGCTTCCGTGTACATGGTTACTCGAGGCGAGTCGAACTCGATGTCAGTTGGGATGACCGCCTCGGCACCATACACAAGGAAGAAAGGGGTGAAGCCGGTTGACTTGTTTGGTGTAGTGCGCAGACTCCAGAGGACAGCCGGCAGCTCATCGAGCCAACAGCCGGCTGAGCGCTCCAGAGGTACGACCAGCCGGGGCTTGATGCTGGAGAGGATGAGGCCGTTGGCTCGCTCGACCTGGCTGCTTGACTGCGGGTGGGCGACGGATGCTAAGTCCAGTCGGATACCTTGGGTTGCGCAGAAACGTGCCAAGGCTCCTTTGGCAAAATTCGTGCCATTGTCGGTGATGATGCTGTGTGGCATGCCGTACCGAGTTGTTATGTCTGTGATGAACGTCACAGCAGTCGGCCCATTCAGCTTCTTGATTGGCTGAAAGCACAAGTGCTCCCTAGGTGGTTTTGATAATTGATGACAACATATCTCTTGTTGGACTAACACTTCTATCTAGCATGTTTCAGATAAGTTCAACAATGGAGTAGCATGGACTAAAGGTTGTGGGAACTCCTTCAAGATGCTAAGGACAAGGGATTGGCTAAAGCTTCAAGCTCAAGACTCTTCACTTTTACATTTTAGTGATCCAAGATCACATTGAGTCCATAGGAAAAGCCAATACTATCAAGGAGGGATGAGGTGTTGCTTAATGAGCCACTTACTTCATGTGCTTAATGATATGCTCCAAAATCCTCAACTACTTTCCCATTCCACATATGACCTAAACCCTAAGCCAAACTCGGTCCTACCGATTTTTATCCGCGCCACCGAGTTTCACTTGTCATAAGCCACTGCCAAACCCTAAGCAATTCGGTTCTACCGATGGGATCTCGGTCTCACCGAGATGGGCTTGCAAACTCTCTGTTTCCCTTTCGTAATAACTTTTCCGACGGGTCTCACCCGACATCGGATCCCGAACCGAGATTGCGAGTGTAAACTCGAGTATGTGCTTCGCTGTAAGACTCCCCGCGCAGTGTAGCTAGCTCATATCTTGTAAACTCGCAATAGTTATACAACTGTTACTTTGTAACTTTACGTCTCACGAAGTTGCCAACTTCGGTCTTCACGATATAGAGCTCAAGGATCGGCTGCCATTGAGTTTTCCTTCCAGGAGCTCTAGACTCGAACTTCTTTGCGTATATAGATTTCTATGGTAACCACAATTGATTCTTCGTCTCCACCTAGAGTTCCTTCTCAGTAGCATAATTTCCTTTGACATTGAGATTGTCACTTTTGATATAACATTTAGATTTCTTATCAACTCTTTGCTCCTAGAACAACACTACAGCATAATCACTAGCATCACACATAATTTCAAAGGGTAAATTCCAATCAGGTGGCTGAACAATAGGTGCAGAGATCAATGCTTTCTTAAGTATTTCAAATGCTTCTACGCAATCATCATAAAAAACAAATGGTATATCTTTTTGTAATAAATTAGTCAGAGGCCGAGAAATTTTTGAGAAGTCCTTAATGAACCTCCTATAAAAACCAGCGTGAACCAAGGAAACTTCTTATACCTTTGATGTCCTTGGGACATGGCATCTTTTCAATAGCATCAACCTTGGCTTTATCAACCTCAATACCTCTTTCAGAAACTTTATGCCCCAAGACAATACCTTCATTAACCATAAAGTGGCACTTTTCCCAATTCAAGACAAGATTAGTTTCTTCACATCTCTGCAAAACTCGATCAAGGTTGCTCAAGCAATCATCAAAAGAAGATCCATAGACGGAAAAATCGTCCATGAAAACCTCACAAATCTTTTCACAAAAGTCAGAAATATAGCCATCATGCATCTTTAAAAGGTAGCAGGTGCATTACATAAACCAAAAGGCATACGTCTATAAGCAAAAGTACCAAAAGGGCAAGTAAAAGTAGTCTTTGATTGATCATTGGCTGACACAGGTATTTGAGAGAAACCAGAATAACCATCTAGAAAGCAAAAATGTGTATGTTTGGATAATCTTTCTAGCATTTGATCGATAAAAGGTAAGGGGTAATGATCTTTTTAGTAGCTTTATTTAATTTGCGGAAATCAATTACCATCCTATAACCTGTAATAATTCTTTGCGGGATCAACTCATCTTTATCATTAGGAACGACAGTAATGCCTCCCTTCTTAGGGACACAATGGACAGGACTTACCTATCAGCAACGGGATAAATTATACCTGCCTCAAGAAGCTTTAGTATTTCCTTTCTTCCACTTCCTTTCATCTTAGGATTCAGCGTCCGTTGATGATCACGAACTGGTTTGGCATCTTCTCTCCAAATTTATTTTGTGTTGACACAGAGTGGGACTAATGCCCTTAAGATCATCAAGAGTAATATCCAATAGCAGCACGGTGCTTCTTCAGAGTTTTCAATAATCTCTCTTCTTCATGCTCTGAAAGGTTAGCACTAATAATAATAGGATGATATCTTTTTCTCATCAAGATAAGCATATTTAAGAGTATCAGGTAACGGTTTAAGCTCAAACACGGGATCACCCTTGGGTGGAGGAGGATCCCCTAGGATTTCAACAGGTAAATTGTGTTTTTTCAGGATGGGTTCCTTAAAGAATACTTCATCTATTTCCCTTCTTTCATTCATAAACATATCATTTTCATGGTCTAGCAAATATTGTTCTAAAGGATCACTAGGAGGTACGGCAATAGAAGCAAGACCAATAATTTCATCTTACTAGGTAATTCTCTTCACGGTGTTGTCTACGAAATTTAGAGAAATTAAATTCATGAGACATATCATCCTAAACCAATAGTAACAACATCCTTTTTGCAATCTATCTTAGCATTAACAGTGTTCAAGAAGGGTCTACCAAATATAATGGGACAAAAGCTATCTTGTGGGGAACCAAGAACAAGAAAATCAGCAGGATATTTAGTTTTCCCACACAAGACTTCAACATCTCTAACAATTCCCAATTGGTGAAATAGTATCTCTATTGGCAAGTTTAATTGTGACATCAATATCTTCTATCTCAGCAGGTGCAATATCATGCATAATTTCTTTGTATAAGTCATAATAGCACTAGCACTAGCGCACCCATATCACATAAGCCATGATAACAATGATCTCCTATTTTAACAGAAATAACAGGCATGCCTACCAAAGATCTAGGTTTATCTTTAGCACAAGGTTTAGCAATTCTAGCAGTCTCATCACGGAAATGAATAACATGCCCATCAATATTATCAGACAAGAGATCTTTAACAATAGCAATATTAGGTTCAACTTTAATTTGCTCAGCAGGTGTATAAGTTCTAATATTGCTTTTACGAACCATAGTTGAAGCTTTAGCATGATCTTTTATCCTAACAGGAAAAGGTGGTTTCTCAACATAAGCAGTAGGAACAATAGGATCATTATAAGTGACAGTCTTTTCATTC
>NC_053024.1:285564977-285657309 GCF_003073215.2 Triticum urartu | reverse complement strand
ACCGTGGCGTCGACCTCCGTGACACCGACCTCGGTGGCGTCAGCGTCCATAGCGCGGGCTTGGTGAAGATGAGCTCCGGCGACGCGTGTCCTCATCGAGCGGTGATGAGTGGGGGTGGCCACCGTGGCGTCGACCTCCGTGACACCGACCTCGGTGGCGTCAGCGTCCATAGCGCAGGCTTGGTAAAGATGAGCTCCGGCGACGCGTTGTCCTCATCGAGCGGTGATGAGTGGAGGTGGCCACCGTGACACCGACCTCAGTGGCGTTAGCGTCCATAGCGCGGGCTTGGTGAAGATGAGCTCCGGCGACGCGTCGTCCTCGTCGTGCGGTGATGAGTGGAGTGGCCACCGCGGCGTCAATCTCCGGGGCATCGACCTGGCGACCTCGACGGTGGGCGGCGTCGTGGCGTGCTCCGTGTCTTCCTGGCCGAACCGTCGTGACGAGACGAACCGCAGGTGGTGATGACGACCTCCTCGTCGTTCTTTGTGGCGCTGGCTTGGTGAAGACCATCTCCGGCAACGTCGACTTCATCTTCCGGTCCGGCGGCTCCATCTCCGACGGGGTCCGATCATGCGAACATTGCTTTTGGCAACGCTCCTGACCTGTGTGCGTGCATGCTATATGCAAAGAAGGAACAAGGAAAGGGGTGGGTTAGATCAAAGTTTTACCCTCGGGGAAGGTGAGCTTCTCGTCCATGTCACAGCCGCCGAGCTCCCTGTACGCCGGCCTCCTCTCTCCGTGTATGCCGGCTCGGGTGCCTGCGTTCTTCCTCCTGCCGGGTATATGCGAGCCGGTGCGTGAGGGAGTTCCTCTGCAGGCTTGCGTGATGAATGAATGGAGTGTTGCGTGGTGGATGAACGGGTGCTTGAGGTGTTGTGCGATGGATGCGTGCTGAAGGTGTTATGCGATTGCCTTCAGAATGGGTGTGTACGTGAGTCCCCTCTGCGTAGCTAGGTGTGTGTATTTATAGACAGGAGATGGGCGACCCGGCGGATGGAGACGGGCCAAACGTCCCGATTTTCTTGGACTAGATATGGATGCAATCTCCCCGAATCTTATCATCTCGCTGATGTTTATCTTTCTTCTTCTTGACGCGTACGCCTGCACACAGAAAATGAAAACCGTCTCATGCGTACCTAGCTACCTGACTGACGGTGGGCCTGGTTCCTTCGATCGCCACCTTCATGCTTATCTCCGGTGTTTGCTAGTTGAAATAATCACAAGTATTCAAGTACGTATACGCGCGCTTGCCGGCCGGTATATACGGTACTTAAAGAAATACGCATACTATATGTAATCTTGTGGGCGCGCCGTAGATATGGACTCAGCCTTCTGATTGTAACCTGCATGTGTGTATAAGTCTATGCCACGGAGCATCAAGTGCAAGTATACATTGGTTAGTACGTGAGCAAACTCAAAATGCATGCACGTACCATTGCATCGAGAATTGCCTAATGCGTGTGTGTACGTATACACTCAATATAAAACATAGATGTGCATAACTTGCAATTAAAAGAAGAAAGAAAAAATACATTTATACTTATATCTTCTGAAAATAGTAATCACAAAAATACGTCGAACAAATGCCCACTCACCAAAGAAAGTTCGAGCGCGTAGCAGGTCGGACTTTATTTGGTGATGAGTTTTTTTTTTGGCGCATCATACGTGTGCAGCCTGATTCGCATCATAACAACCTACGTATATTTTCTACAAACGGCGAGGTTGTTGTGATTTTGCACGGGCGGCCAGGGCTATAAATATAGCTAAGGGCCCGTGCATTGGCCTCGCACCCACCTTCCTCTGGCGCCGGCCATATACTGAGATCCGATTGTGAAGACGTGCTCCCATCCGGCCGAAGTTTTTCCGTCCAGCCAGGTATGCTGTTGTATGCTGCTGCTAGCTAGTCTCTAACTGTTTCCGCCTCCGGCGGCGAGCGCCGACCACAATGACTTCGGCGGACGCCGCGGCCTTTGAGGCTCCCCTCGCTCCTCTATACACTCTGTGCTAGCTCCACCGCTTCGTCAGCTCCGTCCGGCCGGCTCCACCATTGCTTGCACGCGTATCCTGCACGTCCTCTAGATTGTACCTGTGTGGAAAAAAAAGAGGAAAAAGGAAAAGAAAGAGATAAGAAAAAAAAACAAAAAAAAGGTTGCCTTGCCATAACCGTGATAAGGACGGTAAACTCCTGGTCTTCGTTGATCATTGTAGTGCTCGGCGCCACCGCAACACACCATCGCCGCCGAGGTAAGAGACTTCTCCTCGCGTGAACAACATGTTGTGGACGCCATGTACACCATGTAGGCACGTAGTTGCAGGTATGTTCTTCCGTACGCGCATTCTTTAAGGAGTTCGTTGCGATCGCCCAACGGACGATGCCAGCCGACGAGACAGCTCTACTTCGTCTTCATTTCATGGCGAAACATCATGCCTTATCCTGAAAACAAAATAGATTTTACCAAGCTTGTCGTGACCGCCTAATTGCTGTGGTGCCAGACGACTAGATCAGAGGGTTTCACAGATTCATGCTGGCCGCACTGGCGCATTACACTGCTCCCATTATCTTCATATGATGATGTAGGTGAGGCGTCAGTAGACCATCGATAACTCTGTTTCACCACGAATAGTGTATCGCCAGGTGGTATGCCGGGACACCATCAGCCTTATGGATGATCGAGGGATGATATTGCCCCCAAGCTTCATTGTTGTTGTAGACAGGGTGCCGGAGTGACATCGGCACCTCCTGAGCTCAGGTGCTTCTTTCCTACATCCATTGTTCATGTTGGTACAGATGATTGCTTGCCGGGATGCCATCAGCATAGCAGGTTGACGTCAGGATATCATCGACGTCCACAGGCGTACGGGGTTGCCCCGATGCCTGTGTTGTTGGTTGGTGTAGAGACTCGACGTCATGTTGGCGTCAGCAACACCAAGAAGTACCTATTCATTGCCTGCAAAAGATGTTGGGGAAGCGCAACGACTAGAAATACCCAACAAAAGAAAGCGAACAAGGAGGAAGAAAACAAAAAGGAATGTTTGGTTGGGTTTTAAAATGTTGGCTTTCCCGTTATACACCAGCTATGGGTGTGACATCCGAGAAGGCTACCAAAGGACTTGTCATCGGGAATCGTCGAAGTACCATGACGATTACAAATCAACAACTGGTTAAGCCTCAGTGTACGTGTATGAAGACGTCGTGTTTCGGGATGCTTCCGAGAGGCAACAGAAATTCATATTCTAGCCCATCATCATGCGGCGCCATACCCCCTGTACATGCCTCATGAACCCAGAGACTTGGGTATGGTAGGTTCAGGGTGGATGGTTTTGGAAGAACAGCTTGGCGATTTTTCTTCATGCCTTATCGAGGGGTGGTGAACATCTACCTTCCGCCTTCTTTCCAGTGTGTCTCTTACTGCTTGGGACAACTTGATTGCTTCTTGGACTCTTGTGTTTTTATTGCTTCTTGGAGATTTGGGATTGTTTTTTTTGTGCGGATTGATTGATTGCCCGCGGACTTCATGGACTTGCTTGAACTTTTGTGGATTCTGCTTGCACTTCTTGATGATTCTTCTTCCATGACTTCTCGAAGACCCACCTTGAGAACTTGGAAGGCACCTGTTCACCTCTGTGGACTAAGAAAAACCCTCATGCACTTTATCTGGAGCTCTTTGGTGGCATATCCCAGGGTTGTCATGTGGCTTCGCACAGAACCAACTTGCATTGGGCCAGGTAGCCACCATGAATCTTTTCCTATAGTCTCCCCTGGGATACGAGCCTCCGAGAACATGAAGCATGACAGGAAACATGAAGGGTACGGGGTCTCGGCACTCAGAAGTGCCCAAGTAATCATCTCCGCTGCCTCCGGAAGCATGCAGCTGATACGTGTCGTGCATTGGGGGTGTAGGAGCCGCTCTGCCTGCAACTTGACACATTGTGCCACCCTCCGACGAGTCCTAGGGTAGCCGAAACTTCGATCAACAGCATGATGTGGTAGGGGAAAGCCAATTTTTTTTGTTGGACTGAGTCCGTTGAAATTGGGGAGACCAAGAAAATATCCACAACATGCAATGAAGAGTGCATCATGGATCTGATAGCCCACTAAAAAGGGTCTCCCCAAGGAAAAAAGGCAACGAAAGAGGCAACACTTTAAGAAAAATATTTTTTAAGGAACCTTCCGTTGATTGGAGGCATAGGCTGGACTCCTTGGGAATCAATCAGCTGGTATGCACCCCCGTCGTAGACTTGCTCGACGACATATGGTCCTTCCCACTTTGGCTCGAACTTCCCTTTCGTCTTGTGCGTGATGACGATGGGTCGACGGAGCATAAGGACCAACTCGCCCTTCCGGAATATGCGCTGCTTGACGAGCTTGTCGTAGGCTCTCACCATGTTCTGGCGGTAGAGCTCCAGGTTTTGCACGGCATGAAGTCGCTCCTCTTCAAGGGCGTCAAGCTCCTGAAAACGAAGTTGTACCTGTTCATCTTGGGTGAGTCCTTCCTGGAGAGCCACCCGTAAAGAAGGTAGCTGGACTTCCAATGGCAGTACGGCTTCACTCCCATAAACGAGAGAGAATGGAGTAGCCTGTGCTGGGGTACGGACTGTAACGCGGTACGCCCATAAGGACCCGAAGAGACGATCATGCCAGTCTCTCTTGTGTCTTGTCACCGTCTTCTTGAGTATCTTGCCGAGCGTCTTGTTGAAGGCTTCGATCGCCCCATTGGCTTGAGGGTAGTAGCCGGTGGAGTAGTTCCACTTGATCTTGTACTTCTCCATGAACCTGTACATCTTGTTGGACTTGAATGCCTTGGCATTGTCAGAGGTGATGCGGTGTGGAATCCCAAAGCGATATATGATATTTCGCTCTAGGAACTTGATGACGTTGTCGCTCTTCACCTCCCGTAGTGGAACGGCTTCCACCCATTTGGAGAAGTAGTCTGTCGCGGCGAGGATGAAATGATGCCCCCCGGATGACGGAGGGTCGATGAGGCCAATGACGTCGATTCCCCAGGCGTCAAATGGCCAAGAGGGAACTGTAGGGTGAAGCGGGACCGGCGGCTGGTGCTTGAAGTCGCCATGTACTTGACAGTTGTGGCATGACCTGGCCACCCGAAGGCAGTCCGCCATGACGCCGGGCCAGTAGTATCCTGCAAGACGTATGCTATGATACATCTTAGCTCCTCCTTGGTGCCCGCCGCAGACTCTATGGTGCATCTCCTGGAGGATCTTCTCGGCTTCACTTTGATTGACGCACCGAAGTAGCACCTCCTGTCCATGAGACCGCCTGTATAGGACACCTGCTTCATAAAGATAAAAGGGGAGTCGTCGTTGTAGTTGGCGTCTCGCGACGGGGTCGTCGGGGAGACTGCCATGCTTGAAGTAGTCGAGGAAGGGCTGCAGCCACTCGTCTTCCTCCACGGTGTTCGTCATGATGGAGTTGACTTCGTACTCCGCCGGGATAAGCTCCAAAACAGCTGGGAGGAGCCACCTTTCTTCAATATTTACCTGCATGGTTTTATTATCTGGGAGCACCAATGCTGCCGCTATTTTTGCCAAGGCATCAGCAGGCGCATTTCTGCTTCGTGGGACATGGAGCACTTCAACATGTTGAAATTTTTCCATGAGGTTCCGGGCCGCAGTGTAGTACGACACCAGTTCAGGCTTGCGAACCTCGTAGATGTCATTGACTTGACGAACAATGAGCTGGGAGTCACCAAAAGCCCGTAAAGAGCGGACATCCATGGAGAGCGCCAGGAGAAGGCCGAAGATGAGCGCCTCATACTCTGCCTCATTATTTGAGCATTCTTCTTTGAGGAGGGAAAATGAGTGATACATCACCCCTCCTTGCGCCGTCTTGAACACCAAACCTGCGCCTGCCCTTCGTCTTGGGGCTCCATCAGCATCGGCCTCCATGCGAGAGGCGCCGTCGAAGTAGAGCTCCCACGGTGCGTCGAGGTCGACGGTGAAGACCTCCTCATCAGGAAGATCAGTGATGAGAGGGGAATCATCTGGCACCGGGTGTGCCGCGAGGAACTCCGCCAAGGCTTGCCCTTTGATTGCCTTCTGAGGTACAAAAGTGATATCGAACTCCATCATGAGAAGCGCCCATTTTCCCAGTCGTCCCATGAGCGCGGGCTGACTTAGCACGTACCTTACGGGGTCCGCTCTTGCGACGAGCTGGATTTGGTGCTTTAGCGTGTAGTGCTTCAACTTCTTTACCGCGAAGATTAGGGCCAGGCATAATTTCTCTATTGCAGAGTAATTTCGCTCGGCCCCCACCATGGTGCGGCTCAAGTAGTAGCAGGCCACTTCCTTCCCTTCGTCATTGTTTTGGGCGAACAAAGCACCCACCAAAGTAGGCTGCGCTGCAATGTATAGAATGAGTGGGCGCCCCTTGACAGGAGCTGCCAAGACAGGTGGATTAAGGAGGTACCTTTTGATATCATCAAAGCCGCGTTGGCATCCTTCATCCCACACGAACGGAGCTCCTTTCTTCATGAGGCTCGCGAAGGGTTGGATGCGTCCGGAGAGGTTGGAGATGAAGTGTCGGATGTACGCGAGCTTCCCTTGCAATGACCTCAACTCCTTAAGATCTTGGGGTGGTGGCATGTCGATGATGGCCTTGATCTTCTTAGGCTCGATCTCTATGCCTCGATGACGAACGACAAAGCCAAGGAAGAGGCCCGACTGAATGCCGAAGGCACACTTCAACGGGTTCATCTTGAGTTGATGTTGTCGTAGCTGCTCAAAGACCACTAGAAGATCTTCTAGATGATGCTCGCGTTCTTTGGTCTTGACCACCATGTCGTCGACGTAGCACTCCACCGAGTGGTGGATCAAATCACCAAGAATGTACGTCATGGCACGCTGGTAAGTTGCGTCGGCGTTCTTCAATCCGAACGGCATGACGACGTAATAGAAGTTGCCCTTTGGGGTCCTGAAAGCGGTGTCGATGGCGTCATCCGGATCCATCTTGATCTGGTTGTAGCCTGATGAACCGTCCATGAAGGATAGTGCGCCGTGTCCCGTGGTGGAGTCGACGATTATCTCCAGGATTGGCAAGGGAAAGTCATCTTTGGGGCAGGCTCGATTCAAGTCACGGAAGTCCTGGCAGATTCGTATCTGCCCATTCTTCTTCTCCACCGGGACGATGTTGGCGAGCCACCGTGGATACTTGACCTCTTTGATGAAACCTGCAACAATTAGTTTGTCTACCTCAGCGATGACATCACCTTCGAGTTCCGGACGCAAGCGTCGCGGTTGCTGCTTGATAGGATGGAATTGTGGGTCGATGGCCAGCTTGTGGGTGGCGACACGAGGGTCCAACCCCGGCATCTCCTTGTAGTTCCAGGCGAAGCAATCTCGGTACTCCATCAAGAAGCTTCGGTACTCTTCTCGCTCCTCTTCTGTCAGCATGGCGCTAATAAAAGTGGGGCGTGGATCATCTTCAGTCCCGAGGTTGACCTGCACAAGCTCGTCAATGGTCGGCTGCCCTCCATCCTCGAGTTCTTGGGGTGCTGGTGTGGAGATGAACTCCTCATCATCACTTGACTCGACGTTGATGGGGTGTTGTTGATGAGGAAGGATGGGCGAAGTGTCAGAGTCGTCGCTCGACGAGACCGACGTGGCATGGCAGTTGACTCGTGCTCCGTCGTCGGGCTCCTCCCCTTCATCTCTAGAGACATCGTAGGTGTAGCATTTTGTCGTAGGGCGGGTCAGATCGCCAAGGACACATGTCATGGCATGCTGATATGTTGCACCAGCATTCTTCAACCCGAAAGGCATGCTGGTGTTGTAGAGGTCCCCTTCTAGCATTGGTCGCCCTTCGTCTTCTGGTTCTCGTGGTGTTGGCGCGGGGCCAAGCTTCCCTTCATCGCTAGGGGCGTCGAGATCGATGTAGCCGAGCCCAAACTTTGGTTGGGCCTTGCCTTTTTGCTTGACGAGGCCCTCTGCTTGTCTCCACCATTCTTCACATATAGCCGGCGGTGGAGGCATCCTGTTGTTTTGACGAAGAGTGATCCCGGCCTTCTCCAGCAAGCGAACCATCTTGGGCTCAGCCTTCATCGTGTGTAGCACCTCCTCTGGGTCACTGCAAGGTTTGGGAAACTCACATATAGAATCACATTGTTTTACCTGGGGAACCTTGTAGAAAATGGTATGGACTCCACATCCGGGTGAGTTGGGAATCGCCCAAACCTCCAACGGAGAAGCCACTAAGATGTAGAGTGACGGGGGCTGCACGCCTTGAGCTCCCCTTGCGACTTCCTCCATCTCTTTTATTCTTGTTCTAACCACTCCTGGTGCGGGCGCGGGTTCCTCCTTCGGAGTCCTGCGTGCCCGCAACGTGATGGTTGGTGGCGCATCATTGCTGCCTATTAGCATCTTTCAACCCTCCTGGGCACCTGCAGAGCTTCCAAGTGTTAAACAGCTAGGGGCTCGGTGCGCCGAGGTCGATGAAGAAGGGGTAGCCTCCTGATGAGGCGTCGTTGCCGACCTCAGGTTGGCTGACGTTGATGTCGGGAATCTTGCCTTCAATAGTAACGGGGCTGTTGGAACAGGCTCAAAAGATCCTGTCCCACGCGAGGTCGAAGTAGAGCTCCCGATCTCTGCAGGGGAAGAGCGATTGGAGTCGTGGCGCCCTGTTGAGGATGATCGCCTACGTCCTTGGCTCCTATGGCTTCGCGGGAAGGAGTCCTTTGCCCCGGAAGGTGAGCACGGCATGAGGAGGCGCTTTATCTCGGCCGCCGGTGCCACACCTGGCTTGATCAAGACATCAGCCGAAGGTGTCATCCGCCCTAACTGCTGATCGCTGCTGTGACGCCCGGGTAATCAAGCTACAGTAACCCTCTGGTAATGATGCCACGTCACCTCGATTATTGTTGATAATCTCGCGTTAGTTCAGAACCGATCCAAATTCAAATTTGAATTTAAGTCAAACAATAAAAGTTTTCAAACATTAAAATAAAAATGTTTGGTTTGTACTAAATATTACAAAGGTAATTATAATGCAACAAACCCATTTTTATAAAATGCCTAAGTAATTTAAAATGATTTAAAAACAGAAAAGAAAATAAATAAAAGAAAGAAAAATACAAAAGAGAAAAAAAAGGAAAAGGACCCCCCAGGCCAGCCGACCCAACATGCTGGCCCATTCGGCCACACCGACCGGTCCAACCTCTCCCCTCCATAACCCCCCACCGGGGGGAAAACCCTAACCCATCCACCCCGTCACCCCCACTCCCCACGCCTCTCCTCCCCCCTTCCCGATCCGATCTGGATCGGGGACGAGCCCGCTCCCCCCCCACCTCGCGACGCCGCGCCCCAACCTAGTCGCCGGGCACCCCATCGCCACGACCCCGCGTCGGCCCCCCCTCCTCTCTCCCGATCTGGGTCGGGATCAAGAGGAGGCCACCGCCGCCCGGAACCCCCTTCGCCGGCCTGCTCCTCCACGACGACGCCGTCCTTGTCCCCCTCCACGACGGCCCTCCCCGACCTCCACCGAGCACACTGCCCCGTTCCCTGCTCCTCGATGTGAGCTCCGCCTCGCCCCGGCCTCTTCTCTCTCCCTCGCTCCCTCGCCCCGCGCTCACTGCGTCGACGGCCGCGCCCCGGAGCCCCTGGACGCGCCCTGGCCGTGCGCGCGCACGCGTCCGCGCACCCGCGCTGGTCTTGCCCCGCCCATGGCCGCGCCCCCGCGCTCCCTCTCGTCCTCTCCCCGCACCCGGCCATGCCCGATGCGTGCTCGTTGCGCGGGCACAAGCCCGTGCCGCCCGTGGCCCCCTGTCGACGCCCTGCGCCCCGTGCGCCCACGCCGGCGCCGTCCGCTGCTGCCGGCCCGCGTACGCCCCCCTGCTTCCCTGTCGTCCTGTGACCCCCCCCCCCCCCCCCGGGCGGGTTCTGTCCCAGCTCCCGTGCACCGTCGCCATCCCCGTCCTCCGCCCGGTTGGCGTCCGGCCTCACCGTGGCCACCGGCCTCCCCTGCCTTGACGACCTGCCGGGTCCGCCGCCCCGCGGCCCCCTGGGCATGTGCCCGCTCGGGCTATGCCCTACGCCCGACGCCCGTTAGCAGCCACTAGCACCCGAAACCCGCAAGGCCCCTGTGGGCCAATGACATGGGGGCCCAGCCCCAGAACGTTAAAAAAAGGGAATTGAATAAATAAATAAATAAGTAAATAAATAATGAAATTAATTAATTAATTAACCAATTAATTGACTTAATTAATTCTGATAAATTAACCAAATAAGATTATTTAACCTAATGATTAGTTAACCTAATTAACTATTGTTAATTAGTTAATTAATTAGTATGACGGTGGGGCCCACCCACTAATTAATTTTGATTAGATTAATTAAACTGTTTAATTAAAATGTGTCACTGACCAGTGGGACCCACTGGTCAGGTTGACCAAGTCAACTATGTTGACTGCTGATGTCAGCATGACATCATGCTGATGTCATTAATTCATTTTCGAATTAATTAATTAATTAATTAAATTCCAGAAATTAATAAAATCTTTAGAAAATCGTATCTTTTAATCCGTAACTCGGATGAAAATACTTTCTACATGAAAGTTGCTCAGAACGACGAGACGAATCCGGATATGCAGCCCGTTCGTCCGCCACGCACCCCTAACATATCAAACTCGCAACTTTCCCCCTCCGGCTCCTCTGCCCGAAAACGCGAAACACCGGGGATACTTTCCTGGATGTTTCCCCCCTTCACCGGTATCATCTCATACCGCTTTAGGGCACCTCTAGCACCGATACATGTCTTGTCATGCATCGTTATGCATCTATTTGCTCAAATATTTATTGTTTCTTCCCCCTCTTCTCTCGCTAGACACCGAGACCGGTGTCGCTGCTACCCAGTACGACTACAAAGTTGTCGACCCCTCTCTCTTGCCAGAGCAACCAGGCAAGCCCCCCCTTTGATCACCAGATATCGCCCACTCTTCTCTATACTGCTTGTATTAGAGTCGTGTATCATGTTACTGCTTTCCGTTATTCTTATCCTGATGCATAGCCTGTCCTTGCTACTACTATTGTTACCATTATCTGCTATTCTACTGCTTAGTATAGGATGCTAGTGTTCCATCAGTGGCCCTACACTCTTGTCCGTCTGCCATGCTATACTACCGGGCCGTGATCACTTCGGGAGGTGATCACGGGCATATACTATATACTTTACACAATTACATTACCTGTGGTACTGTTCGGAGTTGGGGGCTGAAGGGGCAGGTGGCTCCATCCCGGTAGAGGTGGGCCTGGGTTCCCAACGGCCCCCGACTGTTACTTTGTGGTGGAGCGACGGGGCAGGTTGAGACCACCTAGGAGAGAGGTGGGCCTGGCCCTGGTCGGTGTTCGCGGATACTTAACACGTTTAACGAGATCTTGGTATTTGATCTGAGTCTGGCTATTGACCTATACGCACTAACCATCTACGCGGGGACAGTTATGGGCACTCGACGTCGTGGTATCAGCCGAAGCCTTCGTGACGTCAGCGATTGAGTGGCGCGCGCCGGATTGGACCGTAAGCCTGCTCTTGTATTAAGGGGGCTAGTTCTGCTTCCGGCCGCGTACGCAACATGCAGGTGTGCAATGGGCAATGGGCCCAGACCCCTGCGCCATAGGATTTAGACCGGCGTGCTGACCTCTCTGTTGTGCCTAGGTAGGGCTGCGACGTGTTGATCTTCCGAGGCCGGGCATGACCCAGGAAAGTGTGTCCGGCCAAATGGGATCGAGCGTGTTGGGTTATGTGGTGCACCCCTGCAGGGAAGTTAATCTATTCGAATAGCCGTGATCTTCGGTAACAGGATGATTTGGAGTTGTACCTTGACCTTATGACAACTAGAACCAGATACTTAATAAAACACACCCTTCCAAGTGCCAGATACAACCGGTGATCGCTCTCTCACAGGGCGACGAGGGGAGGATCATCGGTTAGGATTATGCTATACGATGCTACTTGATGCTACTTGGTGAACTTACCATCTACTCTCTCCTACATGCTGCAAGATGGAGGTGGCCAGAAGCGTAGTCTTCGACAGGATTAGTTATCCCCCTCTTATTCTGGCATTCTGCAGTTCAGTCCACATATGATACCCTTATTCCATTTGATACCCATGCATATGTAGTGTAGCTCCTTGCTTGCGAGTACTTTGGATGAGTACTCACGGTTGCTTTCTCCCCCTTTTTCCCCCTTTCCTTTCTTTCTAGTTGTCGCAACCAGATGCTGGAGTCCAGGAGCCAGACGCCACCCTTGATGACGACTACTACTACTCGGGAGGTGCCTACTACTACGTGCAGCCCGCTGTCGACGACCAAGAGTAGTTTAGGAGGATCCCAGGCAAGAGGCCTGCGCCTCTTTCGATCTGTATCCCAGTTTGTGTTAGCCTTCTTAAGGCAAACTTGTTTAACTTATGTTTGTACTCAGATATTGTTGCTTCCGCTGACTCGTCTATGATCGAGCTCTTGTATTCGAGCCTTCGAGGCCCCTGGCTTGTAATATGATGCTTGTATGACTTATTTTATTTGTAGAGTTGTGTTGTGATATCTTCCCGTGAGTCCCTGATCTTGATCGTACACATTTGCGTGTATGATTAGTGTACGATTGAATCGGGGGCATCACAAGTTGGTATCAGAGCCGACTGCCTGTAGGAATCCCCCTTCCAAACTCCTTCGCCGAAGTCGAGTCTAGTCATTGAAAAAGTTTTTACTAACATGGCTGTGCGGCTTACGGGCCCATGTTGCCATTGGGTGGTATTAGGATCTTTTATTCCTCGACCTCTACTCTGGGACTCTGACCTCTCTTCTATTCGGGTTAAATGATTTTGCTAAAATCTAACATTAGGATCTCGTTATCACTTTCACCTGGAGAGCCCCTTATTACTGTTGATCGTCTGCTGCGCGTGAAGACCCTGAAGATACTCTCCGCTGTTAACCAGAGAACTTGTGTTCATCGCGTTTGCAATTCCCCTTCCACCGTCAACCCTTATGGGTAACTACTTGCAATTGTTATTCTTACATTCATCCCCAGTTGGTATTGTTATTACAAGATACCCCGAAATTCTCTCTGTTGTCCCGAGAATCCTTTGATCTTACTACCTTGCTGTTCTTTGCCACAGGAATACCACTATGGATAATTTCTAGCACTCACCGGATATTTGCTCATTCCCAGTTGTTCATGTGTTTCACAAAAGTCTTTGAGATACTATTCGATCTTTCGAAAATCCTAAGCAGTCTATTGCTCTTGAAATTCTTGCTTGCTTGCATTATGTTTAATCCCATAAGTCCCGTAATCTTATTGGCATCCCTTGTCATTATCATTTTGAGTCCGTTGATTCGATTTGTTGCGAATGCTCGCAATCCTCAATCAGATCCTAGAATTCTTCCTTACGGCTCAGACATCATTTCAAACATGAGCTGGTTCTCGCCAATCAAATTATCGTCGATTGTGCCCCTAAGTATATTGAACTTATCCATCCTTGATCAGAGCGTCTGCTTCTGATCCTTCGCTTTGTAAATCATAATTCCTTTGCAATTGAGCTCTAAGTTACTCAGTTGTTTCTATAATCCAATGTCTTTGCATTGATTCTTCCTCTGGTTGTGAGCCGATACTCACATCAGATCCTTTATGGACCATCAGAACCTTGTTGGATATTATCCGACAACGTCCTTCATATTCAATCACTTTGGAAGTTCTTTCCCTGATGCATAATGCCTTCAGTAAATTGTATCCTCTCGTTTTGTCACCCATGCTCTACTATCGAGCTTATGTCATTTACTATTGAAGCTTGTGGTATAAGTTCCCAAGATGCCCCGATGGGTTGAACCAACGCCTTCCCTAATCTGTGTGAACCCGAAAGATTTCGCAGGTCATACTTATCTGGTATTTCACCAGGTAAAACTTTCAACAACTAATGTCATTTTCGGAATACGAGAGGTGAATGAAAGGTTATGCATTGAAGAAGTGGGAGTCGACCTTGAACCTTTGTGTTCATGCCCATGGACACAATGTAGATCCTATCATGGAAGCTTCTTGTAATAATAACTATTTCGTTGATATAATATCATCTGGTATCTGTGAACTGATCCTATGCAATCATGGTTTCGACCATATTTTCTCTTTGATCCCATTTCTCGGACAAGTTAAAGCACTTGTATTTTGCAAGTCAATACACCAGTCCAACCTCTACCTTGATCTACAATCGAGTATTACCCTCTGGTATCTCGAGTATATCTAAGAACTGTGTTGCATCTTATGAGTCTCCATCAGCTATTATTTCTCACCGATTCCAATTTTTCATGGGTTATGAGTTGTTAGTCGCTCAAGAACACCGGTAAGTGAACCGATTCCGCACTCTGGTTCGATAAATCTAAGTAATATTCGTTGCTTATGAGTTTAATAATCCTTCAAGTCATTCCTAGCCTGATCGGCTATACCATTATTGGGCTAATTTTTAACTGTGCTACCTGGTCCTGCTTCACGGAGCACAAATTTCGACAGTGAGCTAATCTTATGTCGATCTTCTTTGTCATATCATTTCTCCTTGAATAGCAAACTTGATTTCGAGTTTGTTTCATACCCATGGTTCGGATAATTTTCGCTTCACCGTTCCTTTTGCTTGATGTCATCGATGATCGATTATATCCTCATGAAACCCCTCGACAAGTGTGTCGTGATCATCATCAACATTTTGACCCCTTCCAGGATATCAATTGAATTCATGATGGGAAACACCATTCTTCCCCCTCGATGATTTGTGTTATCATCGGCAACTTTCTTGCCTTCCCCAACACAAACTTGTTCATGATTGTGTTGTACCTTGATTTCCTTGCTATCTAGCTTAGGTTATGTTCTACCTTGTAGTATCACTGTCTTCTATATCAAGAATGTTGTGAGGATTGCACCATATCTTAAGAATTCTTGAAATTGTGATACTTCTCACCATCACCATTCTTTCTTGGTTCCCGTGTTGATTCCAACCGGGATACCAACAAGTGAGCGGTGCTCTTTGGATTCTGTACTTCTAGCAACCCTATTGCTTTGAAGTTAATGATCGATAGTTCATTCTTAGCCTATCGGCTATTGAATCACCATTCTAACAATTGATCAGACTACCTAAGCCCATATCTCGCGTGCACCTTTCAACCAAAGTTTAATTGTGTATGTTTTCCTCAAGCATACATCAATATATCATTTGATCCGACAAATGTTATCTCCTTGTTCTCATAATTGTGGGAATCCGTCTTTTTGGAAATCTCGAGGAATTGTCGCTGAGTCCATCAGCCACCCCCTCTTCCTCTTATTGGTTTAAGGATGGACTCACTTCCATAGTTCATGTCCCGAGAATCTTACAATGTCATCTCGTCAATTTGTGTCGCACCTTTTCTCAGGCATTCCGAGTCTGAGGTTTCCTAACACTGATCAGATCTGAATCTCGGTCAGATCTGATGGTTGGAACATATTCCCAAGAGTTATAACACTGGTCTTTTATATGACCCGGTAAGGTGATGTCATGCCTAGCACACCTGGCCGTAGGCCCTATTGTTATAACTTCCCTTTTAGCAAGGTTAACCATTCTGCCATGACGAAATTGTAAAACTTATTCTATAAGTTGTTTTCGGTGGATCCTTTGTATCCGAAGTCTGATCTTCACCTGGAGACCATGCCAATGCTATCTCGAAGCATGTCTATGGTACTCCGATTTTCCACAAGAGCATTTGAAGCCCAATGCTAAATGTTTCCTGCTCAATTATCCAAACACCGTTGTATGGGTAATGTCAGGAAATTTCTCTCCCCATACTTAAAGAATTTTCTACATTATATCCTGTCATGGATATCATGCTCTGCTTGTCCATGGGAAGGATATATCTCTGAAATATGTGTTTAAACACATTTTCCTTTCCATTGTTCTGTTTAAATCTGATGATCACCTTTTCCTTTCCATTGTTTTGTTTAACCTTATTGGTGATATATATGATCTAAGCAGTAATATTCTCATGCTTATGTAAACACCATGGTGTACAACTCAGTCAGTAAGACCCTGTTACTATTGTTGATGATATTCCGGTAACCACCGATGGGCGAGAACCTTGCCTATTGGTCCGCCTCGTTTCGACGAGCAGGAAAATGGTTCTCTTCGTCCCTCACCCTTGGTACCGATGTTGTTGCCGACATAAATGACAGGCTATCCTCTGACATGCCTTGCTTACATGATCGTGCAAGATGTCACCACCTTTCCTACATTTAACCCACATGGTGGGCCCATAACCCACAGTTCCACAGGATCGAAACCTGACTCTCCTGTACACCCCATGTTCCCAAAGTTATTCCTCGCGCGTGGCTTCGTATGTAATTCACGAGCCACCTTCCGTGTGATCATCAATTCTGGTATTAAACACAATACCTATAACCGTTGCCATGTTTCAGGCAACGACGATTGTCTATCCGCTTCAAACTTCTTATGGTACCTTCTTACTTTGCTCTCGATGTGTTTCATTTGTTCAACTCGAGAGATACTCTTATGATCATTCTTGGGATACCCCCGCCCAGATGACTTTCCCTTATAACATTCAATTGTTGTAAAGCTGCCCCGTTACCTATTTGTAAATACGGTGGAGTTCCCGAAGAAAAGAGCCGACTTCATCATGAGGACCTGAAACAGAGGAATGAAGAAATCAATGTAATGGATCGACCTCTTCGAGAAGAGCAACCAAGACCGAAAAGATTCGCTAGATTCATTATCAAACTTTCCCCCCTTACACTACCTCTTAAATCTCGGGACAAGATTTCTTGTAGTGGAGGAGAATTGTGATGCCCGGGTAATCAAGCTACAGTAACCCTCTGGTAATGATGCCACGTCACCTCGATTATTGTTGATAATCTCGCGTTAGTTCAGAACCGATCCAAATTCAAATTTGAATTTAAGTCAAACAATAAAAGTTTTCAAACATTAAAATAAAAATGTTTGGTTTGTACTAAATATTACAAAGGTAATTATGGTGCAACAAACCCATTTTTATAAAATGCCTAAGTAATTTAAAATGATTTAAAAATAGAAAAGAAAATAAATAAAAGAAAGAAAAATACAAAAGAGAAAAAAAAAAGGAAAAGGACCCCCCGGGCCAGCCGACCCAACAGGCTGGCCCATTCGGCCACACCGACCAGTCCAACCTTTCCCCTCCATAACCCCCCACCGGGGGGAAAACCCTAACCCATCCACCCCGTCACCCCCACTCCCCACGCCTCTCCTCTCCCCTTCCCGATCCGATCTGGATCGGGGACGAGCCCGCTCCCCCCCACCTCGCGACGCCAGCGCCCCAACCCAGTCGCCGGGCACCCCATCGCCTCGATCCCGCGTCGGCCCCCCTCCTCTCTCCCGATCTGGGTCGGGATCCAGAGGAGGCCACCGCCGCCCGGAACCCCCTTCGCCAGACCACCTCGCCGGCTTGCTCCTCCACGACGACACCGTCCTTGTCCCCCTCCACGACGGCCCTCCCCGACCTCCACCGAGCACACGGCCCCGTTCCCTGCTCCTCGATGTGAGCTCCGCCTCGCCCCGGCCTCTTCTCTCTCCTTCGCTCCCTCGCCCCGTGCTCACTGCGTCGACGGCCGCGCCCTGGCCGTGCGCGCGCACGCGTCCGCGCTGGTCTTGCCCCGCCCATGGCCGCGCCCCCGCGCTCCCTCTCGTCCTCTCCCCGCACCCGGCCACGCCCAATGCCTGCTCGTCGCGCGGGCACAAGCCAGTGCCGCCCGTGGCCCCCTGTCGACGCCTTGCGCCCCGTGCGCCCACGCCGGCGCCGTCCGCTGCTGCCGGCCCGCGTACGCCCCCCTGCTTCCCTGTCGTCCCCCCCCCCCCCCCCCGCACCGGGCGGGTTCTGTCCCAGCTCCCGTGCACCGTCGCCATCCCCGTCCTCCGCCCGGTTGGCGTCCGGCCTCGCCGTGGCCACCGGCCTCCCCTGCCTTGACGACCTGCCGGGTCCGTCGCCCCGCGGCCCCCTGGGCATGTGCCCGCTCGGGCTATGCCCTGCGCCCAACGCCCGTTAGCAGCCACTAGCACCCGAAACCCGCAAGGCCCCTGTGGGCCAATGACATGGGGGCCCAGCCCCAGAACGTTAAAAAAGGGAATTAAATAAATAAATAAGTAGATAAATAATGAAAATAATTAATTAATTAACCAATTAATTAACTTAATTAATTCTGATTAAATTAACCAAATAAGATTATTTAACCTAATGATTAGTTAACCTAATTAACTACTGTTAATTAGCTAATTAATTAGTATGACAGTGGGGCCCACCCACTAATTAATTTTGATTAGATTAATTAAACTGTTTAATTAAAATGTGTCACTGACCAGTGGGACCCACTGGTCAGGTTGACCAAGTCAACTCTGTTGACTGCTGATGTCAGCATGACATCATGCTGATGTCATTAATTCATTTTCGAATTAATTAATTAATTAATTAAATTCCAGAAATTAATAAAATCTTTAGAAAATCATATCTTTTAATCCGTAACTCGGATGAAAATACTTTCTACATGAAAGTTGCTCAGAACGACGAGACGAATCTGGATACGCAGCCCGTTCGTCCGCCACGCACCCCTAACATATCAAACTCGCAACTTTCCCCCTCCGGCTCCTCTGCCCGAAAACACGAAACACCGGGGATACTTTCCCGGATGTTTCCCCCCTTCACCGGTATCACCTCATACCGCTTTAGGGCACCTCTAGCACCGATACGTGTCTTGTCATGCATCGTTATGCATCTATTTGCTCAAATATTTATTGTTTCTTCCCCCTCTTCTCTCGCTAGACACCGAGACCGACGCCGCTGCTACCCAGTACGACTACGGAGTTTTCGACCTCTCTCTCTTGCCAGAGCAACCAGGCAAGCCCCCCCTTTGATCACCAGATATCGCCCACTCTTCTCTATACTGCTTGTATTAGAGTAGTGTATCATGTTACTGCTTTCCGTTATTCCTATCCTGATGCATAGCCTGTCCTTGCTACTACTGTTGTTACCATTATCTGCTATCCTACTGCTTAGTATAGGATGCTAGTGTTCTATCAGTGGCCCTACACTCTTGTCCGTCTGCCATGCTATACTACTGGGCCGTGATCACTTCGGGAGGTGATCACGGGCATATACTATATACTTTACACAGTTACATTACCTGTGGTATTGTTCGGAGTTGGGGGCTGAAGGGGCAGGTGGCTCCATCCCGGTAGAGGTGGGCCTGGGTTCCCGATGGCCCCCGACTGTTACTTTGTGGCGGAGCGACAAGGCAGGTTGAGACCACCTAGGAGAGAGGTGGGTCTGGCCCTGGTCGGTGTTCGCGGATACTTAACACGTTTAACGAGATCTTGGTATTTGATCTGAGTCTGGCTATTGACCTATACGCACTAACCATCTACGCGGGGACAGTTATGGGCACTCGACGTCGTGGTATCAGCCGAAGCCTTCGTGATGTCAGCGACTGAGTGGCGCGCGCCGGATTGGACCGTAAGCCTGCTCTTGTATTAAGGGGGCTAGTTCTGCTTCCGGCCGCGTACGCAACGTGCAGGTGTGCAATGGGCGATGGGCCCAGACCCCTGCGCCATAGGATTTAGACCGGCGTGCTGACCTCTATGTTGTGCCTAGGTAGGGCTGCGACGTGTTGATCTTCCGAGGCCGGGCATGACCCAGGAAAGTGTGTCCGGCAAATGGGATCGAGCGTGTTGGGTTATGTGGTGCACCCCTGCAGGGAAGTTAATCTATTCGAATAGCCGTGATCTTCGGTAACAGGACGACTTGGAGTTGTACCTTGACCTTATGACAACTAGAACCGGATACTTAACAAAACACACCCTTCCAAGTGCCAGATACAACCGGTGATCGCTCTCTCACAGGGCGACGAGGGGAGGATCATCGGTTAGGATTATGCTATACGATGCTACTTGATGCTACTTGGTGAACTTACCATCTACTCTCTCCTACATGCTGCAAGATGGAGGTGGCCAGAAGCGTAGTCTTCGACAGGATTAGTTATCCCCCTCTTATTCTGGCATTCTGCAGTTCAGTCCACATATGATACCCTTATTCCATTTGATACCCATGCATATGTAGTGTAGCTCCTTGCTTGCGAGTACTTTGGATGAGTACTCACGGTTGCTTTCTCCCCCTTTTTCCCCCTTTCCTTTCTTTCTGGTTGTCGCAACCAGATGCTGGAGTCCAGGAGCCAGACGCCACCGTTGATGACGACTACTACTACTCGGGAGGTGCCTACTACTACGTGCAGCCGCTGTCGACCGACCAAGAGTAGTTTAGGAGGATCCCAGGCAGGAGGCCTGCGCCTCTTTCGATCTGTATCCCAGTTTGTGTTAGCCTTCTTAAGGCAAACTTGTTTAACTTATGTCTGTACTCAGATATTGTTGCTTCCGCTGACTCGTCTATGATCGAGCTCTTGTATTCGAGCCTTCGAGGCCCCTGGCTTGTAATATGATGCTTGTATGACTTATTTTATTTGTAGAGTTGTGTTGTGATATCTTCCCGTGAGTCCCTGATCTTGATCGTACAAGTTTGCGTGTATGATTAGTGTACGATTGAATCGGGGGCGTCACAGTTGCCTTCTACAGGGAAGTAGTACTTTGCATCTGCATGGTGAGATTCCTGCACAGTGTAAGGAGAGATGTTGCCGATGATGAGCTGCTGCGTGCCTTGGGTGTCGAGGAACTTCAGGCACTGGTGAAGAGTGGATGGCACGACTCGGTACTTGTGAATCCACGGCCTCCCAAGAAGGGCCGAGTAGGAGGTGTTCGCTTCGATGACAAAGAACCGCACCTTGAAGCTGAACGTAGACATCTGGATCTTCACCGTGATGGCGCCCAACGTTGCCTTTCCCTGGTTGTCGAAGCCGCAGATCATTACATCTGTGGACTCCAAGTCGTCCACCGTGAAACCAGCCCGCGTCAAGCTCCGAAGGGGCAGAATATTCACGGCAGACCCTGGGTCGATGAGGATCCTGCGAAGGTGTGCAGTGCCAATGTTACCTTCCACGTAGAGCGGTCGGTTGTGGTCACTATCATCTATGAGCTTGTCTTCCTCGTCGAATGTTATTTCATTCACGAATAGGGGGTTGGAGAAGAGGCGATGCTTTGCCATGGACACCTTGTATAGCTCCGGAGCTTGAAGCGCCTTGATGAGGGCTTCGCGAAGGTCGGGCACCATCATCAGGGCATCATGCACACTCAAAAGTGCGGGGATTCGCTTGAGGTGGGCGATGATGTTGTAGTCGACGTCATGTTGCTTTTTCTTCCCTTGGCCTTGTTCTTCATGCACTTCCTCTTGCAAGGGCGCCTCTTTTGAGGCAGCCGACTTGGGCACCCTTGTTGGCTTGATCTTCAGTGGCTCAGGTAGAACCTTGCCTCCACGCAAGTTCATGTTCACCTCTTCTGCTTGCACGTCCTTCTTCGTGTCTTCGGCATGGAACACCTCTTGCTCTTCGGGTGTGAACACATCTTCCGAATCAGAGCTTGGTGTGTCGCTATAGCTGAGGATGGCATTGCAACTTTCGATGTTTGATAATTGGGATGGTCTAGCTCCTTCTTGGTCTTCTTGCCTCCCCTTTGCCAGTACCTGCACTCGAGCGCGTGGCATGAACTGCTCCAAGGTGGGTAACACGCGCCCTGGCCGTGGGAACGACTCGTTTCCCTCCGACTTAGGGACGAATCTTGGTGGAGGGCGGCGTTGACTCGGATCAACTCGTCTTAGGATCCTTGGGGCGGCTTGCGCCATGGGAGCTGCGCGTGGAGGTCGAGGTGGAAGGCTCCTCGGGTACGGCTTCCGGCGAACCATTTTCCAAGGCTCCTCCTTGTGGATGGCTGGGGTTGCCCCCTGATGGAGTGAAAGTGCTTGCGTCGTGGACAGAATGAGGCTAGATAGCTGGTCTTCAACCTGCGCGAGTGGCACCCACTTTTCTTCGTGCTCCATCTCTTGACCTGGTGCAGGGGATGAGGCCACACTCACCACGTTCACCGTGTGGTAGTCCGGGTTGATGGCTTCTGGGTCCAAGTTGATCCTCTTCTCATTAACAGCTCTTTGGAGCCATTCTTTGAAGGCGACACAATCCTCGATGACGTGACCCACATACCTGTGATATGGGCAAAACAATGGATTATCAGTCATCCATACCTGATCGGGCCTCCGAGGTTCTGGAAGGTTCAATGCTCGATGCTCCATTAGCTGACTGAACATGTCCTTGACAAGTTCACGACGGAAGATGTACTTCTTCTTGAGGAGCTCCTGGATCGACGGGCGTTGTCTTCCTGCTGCTTGTTCGCCTCTTGCTCCCAAGACGGGCACCTGGCCTTGGGGTGCAGACGAGAAGATCTTAGTGGTGTTTGCTTCCGCCGGCGCCTTTAGCTTGCCCCCATAGTTAGCTTGCTTGGATGTCGCGGCGAAGCGCTTGGCAGGGTCGAATGCGCTGGCATTCTTGTAGAGCTCCATTATCTGCGGTGATTTCTCGAACTCAAGCTTCGTGGCTGCTACCGCGGTGCTTAGGGCACTGAAGGTTCTAGGCTCGCGCCGAGAGACCTCAAGTGACCAATGTTGTTGCATCCCATGGACACACATCTCGATGGCGTCCTCAAGGTGCATCTCTCTAGCGAGGCGCACAAAGCTGTTGCGGAATCTGATGATGTAGTCGTCGATGGACTCATCTCATCATTGTCGAACTTGCGCCAGCTCAACGATGGAGTAGTCCTTCTTCATGGTGACGAAGTGCTTCTTGAAGACTTCCTTCATGCCCGCCAAACTTCCAATGGATCCGACCGGTAAACGACTGTACAAATGGAATGCAGGTCCCGTTAAGGACCCTGAAAATTGACGCAAGAGGAGTGACGAGCTGTTTGTCGTGTCGCCGCATGCCGCCTCAAAGTACGCCAAGTGCTCCCTTGCATCACCGGTTCCATTGAACTGGCGGAACTTCGGTGGGTGCCACCCTGAGGGGTATGCCACCATGTCGTGCCACGCCTCATAAGGCTTCTCTAGCTCGCTCTCGGAGGTGCGAGGTGCTTGATCTATCGTCATTTGCTTGAACTTTTTGGCCACCATATCTTCAACAATGTCGTGGCAGTCCTTCAACATGCTTGCATTTGGCGCCACATTGGCAGAACCAATGGGGCTAACCAATGGTCGAGCGTGCATGCTAGGGTCTTGGCATTGACGTATATCATTAGGAGGCGGCACTGCATGAGTGTCACCAAGTAGCTCTTCTTCTTGTGGATCCACCACCCGTCGCGGCGCGCCTCGTGATGGAGCACCTTGGTTGTTCATCATGAGCTCGATGAACTGGTCAAGCTTTGACGACAACTGGTTGATTGCCTGCCGCTGGTCCCTGACCTGTTCTTCTAAGGAAGCTTGACGCGCCGCTACTGCATTTGCGGCACCTGGCTCCTGGACGACGGCACCGGGATCTTCAGGGGCACCGCCACTGTTCACCATGCGAACTGGCGCGGTGTGGAGATCTCCAATGCCATCTTCGGAGTCTGAGAAATCAGACAGGATAAGCTCTTGGTAAGGAGGGGAGTTCGGGTGCCTCTCCAACGAAGGCAAAGAAGATGAGTCGGAGAAGCCCTCTTCGTCGTCAGGGTCATCTTGGTGCTCTCCACCTCCAGCAGGTCCATCTGTTACACTCCGATGTGCAATGGACCTCAGTCGCGTGTTCGCTCCAGGCCGACTTGCAACCTGGTGAAGTTCATTAAGGTCTTCAGGAAGACGAGCCTTGATGTCGGTGTAGCGGCATGGTGATATGTCTCGATGTCGTGAAGTGCTTCCATCCGCTAGTGATCCTTTGCCTGCAGTTACGGGAAGACATGGGGCCTTGGATCTTGCGCCTTCTTGTGATGACGAAGAGCTTGTCTTAGGGCCCCCCTCTGCTCCTTTGAACCATGCACACACATGGCCAAGGCGGGGTAAGAAAGTCTTCCGGAAGTTCGCCTTAGGGTTTGGGACTATCTCTTCATCTGAAGGATAGCCAAACTCGTGGGTGATGCGAGGAGGTCGCCATCCATTACTTGACTCTTGACTGGGTTGCACTCCTAGTGTACCACACAAAGCAAGGTTCTTCTCAACTGGTTCCTTCACTTTGTCTGCCTCGTGCTGAAGCTTATTAGCCTCCCCATCTTGGTCCAACCTATCAAAAGGGACAAGAGGAGGATTCGTGGGAAGTGTTGCGTCTGGTTCAAGAGCGGACTTGGATGTAGCATCAGGAGCCGCTTCATTGTTGGTGGAGGTCGTAAGCTTGGTTACTTCGATGTCGTCCATCGGTGTGGCCGTCGGGGGCGGTGTCTTCCGGTCCTCCAATGGGGGTGGTGTCGTGGCCGCCTTCACCTGTTCACCGTCTTTTGGGGGAAGGGATGAAGAAGGCATCTCCTTGCTCCTTTGCTCTGCGCTGCTTGTGGAGGACTTGCGCGGTTTCGGCGCCAAACGACTGAGCAGGTAGTTATACCGCTCGTGCCGTTCTAAGTCGGGGGAGATGCGGAACCTGATTCTGTCATTTTCTTGAACGACCGCGCCATCGGGTCGTAGGCGTACCTGGGTGTGTCGAAGGACTAAGTCCTCGAGTTCTTTATATAGAACTTGTCGGTTTCTCCGGCGCCTCTCGCGCTTGCGTTGGTTATCCGTCGGCACGCCGCCAGCCCTTACTGGCACTGGTGGCATGGGGAGAAGTGGTGGTGCAGGTCGCCGCGTGGATGAGGAAGTCCTGTCCATCGTTACCTGTAGTTGTGGTCGATCTCCCCGCCTGGGAGAAGATGGTCGTGGTGGGAGCGTCGGTCGCGAAGGCTCCCGTGGTCGCCATTGCTGAGTGGGTTGTGTGTTCCTTTCTTCCTCCTGGTGTCTTGACCATCGGTTCCAATGTGGGGGCATGTTGGGATGCCTCCATTGTTGAAAGTGTCGGGTTGGTGACGGTGGTCGTCGAGGTGCCAATGTGTGGCGCTCATGTTGAGGGCGATGACTCAGGGCCTGACGTCTGGTCCCTCCTGCACCCTGTGTTGATGATGTACTTGGTGCCGCGGGATCAAGTAGCCGCCTCTGGATGTTGTTCATCTGCTCTTGGAGTTGGCGAAATTCTTGCCGCAGGTCTTCGTCACGTGGCGCTGGTGCTTCATGGCGAAGGACAGAAAACCTGTTGTTGGTGGTGAGAGATCGTCCGTCAACCGCTGAAGTGTGGAGGCATGGCGCCCATGCCCCCCGTCGAGTATCTTCAAGGTTGATGGAGACTGTAGGGCCCGGTAGAACAGGCTCCTTGCGTGAACGCCGCTTCCAGAACTCCTTCATAATGGCCCGCCTCACCAGCTGCTTGATCTCGGTTGGCTCGTACGCCCAGTCGTCAGGGAACAAGTCGTACGGAGGGGCCTGGGTGCTCTGGTAAGTGAACACCTTTTCCGCCAAGTCCCTTGCTCCGAGGAACCAATCATCCTCAGGCACCGTGCTCTGAGCAAGGCGTGAGGTAATTTGCTGGTGGAGTCGTTGTACCTTGCGATACTTCCTCCTATAGTTCCGAAGAGGGTGCGGGCTTTCCGACAAACGTGCGTTCGCCATGAGTTTCCGCAAGTTCTGGGCGATGGCCTCCAAACCTTCGAGCAGCTCAACCTCGGTGCGTCGGGGTGCTGGTCGTGAAGGCTTCAAGTGTGGAAATGGGGTAGGGGCGTGATGGGACGCTGCTCTTGCCCGCCTGTTGGCAGCCTTGGCGCGAAGGCGTTGAGGTGCCTCCACGTCTCCTTTCATATCCGCCCTTGTCGACTCCTTCAACAAGGCACGTGCCTCGAGCATTAGCTCGCGACGCTCCTTCTTCGCCTTGGCGGCCTCCCGCCTTTGCGCCTTCCTCGATTGCACAGTTTGGAACTGCGCAGGATCTTGAGCTTCATACACGTAGACCTTGTCACCGAGCTCGATGACGATCATTGCTGGCATCGATCCAAACTGAAGCACCGATGGCTCCGAGTTGCATCCGTGTGAGAGTCCACCTGCAGAAAAAGGGATCTCGATCAACGGAAATCCTCGTTGATGCCTTGTCATGCAGCATGTTGTGTGGATTGGGAGACGGGCGAAGACGATTCAGACGACCACAGCGAAGCAGAGATGGGAGGAGAACCACGTCCCACCGGGCGTGCCAATTTGTTTGACACGAGAAAAACATCTAAAACTCCTGGGAGAAGGGAGAAGGGAGTGTGTTTCTCTCAGACGCCGGGAAAAGAAAACTGAGTATGCGGGCGTGCCAGTGTACCGTAGTACACAAAGAAAAGAGATACGGGAACATGTATTTCATTAATCTCATTGGAGAAATAAAATTACAATATCCCATAAAAAAAGGTGCGCTCCGTGGCCTACTAGCACGGCCAAGCTGGCTGTGGCGATTGTGTGATCTCCTGGTTCCCGGGGCCTCGGAAGGCTCCCGGTTAATTACTCCCGCGGGTTGCTCCGCGGGATACCTACGATTGAGCTGTGTGGTCGTTTTCGTCGTCTTCGCTTCGCGTTCTCCATGCATGATGATGGCGATGTGTGTGTGTGGGCGGCGGCAGAGCCCGTGTCCTCGTCGGTACACGCGCCGCAAGTAGCGTGGCCTTTGCGGTGGCCGCGCTTGCCCTTGCCGTCGTGCCTCGTCAGTCTTGACGGCGTTGGAGGAGTTGTTGTTGGGGTAGCATGGATCGCGCTCGGCTCGGACTTCTCGACGACCAGTAGCTTCTCAGGGTGTGCAAGGGGCTACGCCTTGCGAGAGTAATTGTCGGTGGAGACCATCATCGGTGATGACTGTCGCGTTGCTCGCGCCAGCGTGGCCTGAGTGGTCGACACCTTGTCCCGGCCAGACGCTGAGTCCACGACAGTCGGCGTAGTCAAGGCATCATCTCACGAGATCATAGAGGAGCGGTGTTGTTGTTGAAGTCGTGTCGCCCTGCAGCCGCGCCTTGTCCTCGGGCGGTGCCAACCTGCTCGGCTCCGGCCTATGAATGAGCGTGACGCGTGTAGCAGCGGCACCGCGGCAAGGCACCATCTTCACAAGCAGGATACAGGCGCCGTTGTAAGGTGTCATCTTCACGATGTGGCGTCACTTGCAGGGACTCTTCCTTGAGCGTGCGGCGCCACGAATGTACGACGCTGTGACGAGCTCCACCTCTTCTTCTTGAATGATGTAAGACGCGCTGAAGCGAACAACGACCAGCGGTGAGCATGCCACCTCGCCATTGGCTACGTGCATGGCCCATGCATGTGCAAAGGCCACTTACGTAGTGCACTGCCACACATTCAGACGTACTTAATGTTCAGCTTCATTCTTCTATAGCATTTGATGTAGACGAAATCCTCCGGCTGGAAATGGACGGCATGTGCGGCGACATCCCGAGTACCACGTCCATTGCTTCATGAGGTGGTGAGCCAAACGGCCATCTTCACGCCTTAGACGCACACGAGTATGTATCAGGAGCATGCCTTCTTGTTCTTGTGTAGACCACTTCATGATGTTTGGCTGGACTAACGTGACACCATCACCAAGGCACCATCGAGTCCGGGCGAGATGAAGGATAGGCACTACCCCGATGCCAAATGGGATCTCGTTTCCCTTGAAGGAGACGCGAGCAGCACCGTCATGCCACGTGAAGGAGTTGGTGATGTTGACATGGTCCGCGGCTTCGTCCTTCATGGTACCGGCTCGTCGAGGTGGGCGAAGGGTGTGACGGGTGATTTGAACGCCGGGAGGCATCGTGGCGAGCACCATGTCGTGGTCCTCGGCATGATGAAATGGAGGTGAGCAGTGTGATGGCGAGTTCTGCGTCGTCGACTTCTACGGCACCATCTTGATGAAGTGAACGAATGGCCCGACGGCGAACTCCAGATCACCATCTTCAGCGGCGTCCCTCCAGCGCGATGAAGCGGACGACGGGCTCCATAGAGCGGTGAGGTTGACCTACGTGTCATCGACCTCCAAGGCACCAGCTTGACGATATTGACGGTGGGCGGCGCCGTGACGTGCCCTGTGTCATTGTGTTCCGTGGCACCGTGTGACGAAGTGGGCGCGAGGAGTGGGGGTGGTCTCCGTGGCATCGGCCTCCATGGCGCCGGCTTGGCGACATCGAACGGTGGGCGGCATCGTGGCATGCTCCGTGTCGTTGTCCTTCCACGGCGCCTCGTGGCGAAGTGGGCGTGAGTGGTGATGGTGACTTGTGTGCCGTTGGCCTCCATGGAGCTAGCTTGGTGAAGAATCCGGTGGGGAGCACCACGGTTGGCTAAACGGCATCATCGTCTAGCGGCGATGAGTGGAGGGCGGCCATCGTGGCGTTGACCTCCGGGACATCGACCTCGATGGCGTCAGCATCCATAGCGCGGGCTTGGTGAAGACGAGCTCCCGCGACGCGTCGTCCTCATTGAGCGGTGATGAGTGGGGATGGCCACCGTGGCGTCGACCTCCGTGACATCGACCTTGGTGGCGTCAGCGTCCATAGCGCGGGCTTGGTGAAGATGAGCTCCGGCGACTCGTCGTCCTCATCGAGCGGTGATGAGTGGGGGTGGCCACCGTGGCGTCGACCTCCGTGACACCGACCTCGGTGGCGTCAGCGTCCATAGCGCGGGCTTGGTGAAGATGAGCTCCGGCGACGCGTGTCCTCATCGAGCGGTGATGAGTGGGGGTGGCCACCGTGGCGTCGACCTCCGTGACACCGACCTCGGTGGCGTCAGCGTCCATAGCGCAGGCTTGGTAAAGATGAGCTCCGGCGACGCGTTGTCCTCATCGAGCGGTGATGAGTGGAGGTGGCCACCGTGACACCGACCTCAGTGGCGTTAGCGTCCATAGCGCGGGCTTGGTGAAGATGAGCTCCGGCGACGCGTCGTCCTCGTCGTGCGGTGATGAGTGGAGTGGCCACCGCGGCGTCAATCTCCGGGGCATCGACCTGGCGACCTCGACGGTGGGCGGCGTCGTGGCGTGCTCCGTGTCTTCCTGGCCGAACCGTCGTGACGAGACGAACCGCAGGTGGTGATGACGACCTCCTCGTCGTTCTTTGTGGCGCTGGCTTGGTGAAGACCATCTCCGGCAACGTCGACTTCATCTTCCGGTCCGGCGGCTCCATCTCCGACGGGGTCCGATCATGCGAACATTGCTTTTGGCAACGCTCCTGACCTGTGTGCGTGCATGCTATATGCAAAGAAGGAACAAGGAAAGGGGTGGGTTAGATCAAAGTTTTACCCTCGGGGAAGGTGAGCTTCTCGTCCATGTCACAGCCGCCGAGCTCCCTGTACGCCGGCCTCCTCTCTCCGTGTATGCCGGCTCGGGTGCCTGCGTTCTTCCTCCTGCCGGGTATATGCGAGCCGGTGCGTGAGGGAGTTCCTCTGCAGGCTTGCGTGATGAATGAATGGAGTGTTGCGTGGTGGATGAACGGGTGCTTGAGGTGTTGTGCGATGGATGCGTGCTGAAGGTGTTATGCGATTGCCTTCAGAATGGGTGTGTACGTGAGTCCCCTCTGCGTAGCTAGGTGTGTGTATTTATAGACAGGAGATGGGCGACCCGGCGGATGGAGACGGGCCAAACGTCCCGATTTTCTTGGACTAGATATGGATGCAATCTCCCCGAATCTTATCATCTCGCTGATGTTTATCTTTCTTCTTCTTGACGCGTACGCCTGCACACAGAAAATGAAAACCGTCTCATGCGTACCTAGCTACCTGACTGACGGTGGGCCTGGTTCCTTCGATCGCCACCTTCATGCTTATCTCCGGTGTTTGCTAGTTGAAATAATCACAAGTATTCAAGTACGTATACGCGCGCTTGCCGGCCGGTATATACGGTACTTAAAGAAATACGCATACTATATGTAATCTTGTGGGCGCGCCGTAGATATGGACTCAGCCTTCTGATTGTAACCTGCATGTGTGTATAAGTCTATGCCACGGAGCATCAAGTGCAAGTATACATTGGTTAGTACGTGAGCAAACTCAAAATGCATGCACGTACCATTGCATCGAGAATTGCCTAATGCGTGTGTGTACGTATACACTCAATATAAAACATAGATGTGCATAACTTGCAATTAAAAGAAAAAAAATACATTTATACTTATATCTTCTGAAAATAGTAATCACAAAAATACGTCGAACAGTGCTGACCGGTGTTAGTTTAATTTGGTGATGATAGATGGACTGATCCAGCTAGCACGGTGGTGAGACTAACATGAGAGAAAAATGCACCGTCGCCGTTGAACTGAATAACCGCCGGGCACTGGATAGTGATGGTGGAAGCACGTCAATTTCCCGGCGTGAGACATGCAAATTCCGCATGGTGGTACTAAGGCTCGATTGCTTCATGAGTTGGAAACACAACTCATGGAGGCGTTTTCTACCACGCATGCCAATCTTTCTAGAACATCTGGTACCTTGTTGATCCGGGGCTCTGAACTGTTGGTCCAGTGGTAGACTCCTGCTGGGGCGGGCCCACGTTGCGTCCCTGGAATGTACCGTTCGAGTATTATATTTTAAAGGGTGGGGGAGGCGGCTCGGATAGAGCGGGGTGGAAGGTGACCGTGGAGGTGACGCTAAGGCGGGGGGGGGGGGGGGGGGGGGGGGGGGGGGGGGGGTGGCTAACGCTAGGAAGCCCGGCCTCATGAACTACAAGGGGCCCACTAGGCCCAAAACAAGGAGCAAACCGTAGGACGCGAAGACGACCTTCGTGGCCTCCAAGACTAGAGGGCGGCAGCGCCACAAATCGCATCTACCGCTATGTAAACCCTAGACCACGGCTGCCTATATAAAGGGAGGTCTAGGGTCCTCTTCATCATCTGCCGACGGATATGAAACTCTCGGTAGCAATCTCATACACCATCGTAACCCCTCGTACGAGGTATCCCTCGACCATGAATAACGAAAACCAGCAGGACGTAGGGTTTTACTCTCTGGAGGCCCGAACCTAGATAAACCCCTCGTGTGACCCCAGATCCAGGACTTCTAGCTATGCTTGG
The DNA here is from genome assembly GCF_003073215.2 of Triticum urartu. Taxonomy (NCBI): domain Eukaryota; kingdom Viridiplantae; phylum Streptophyta; class Magnoliopsida; order Poales; family Poaceae; genus Triticum; species Triticum urartu. Next base: position 285,626,332 of record NC_053024.1, on the reverse strand, counting down.
ACCCCTACCGAGGGATCTAATAGTATTTTGCACCGTTAGTTGGCGCGCCAAGCACGGGAGGCGCCGGCTGGAGACAGATCTTGGATCGGATATTTTTCTGCTCCTGGCGGCCTTTCGCCGGGAGAGAGCCTGAGCTTTGGCTCCCTCATGTTCGCCGCTAACGGGGCAGGCCGGGTCGACATCAAACCGCCAGATCGCCCCACACGCACCATCTACATCGGCAGCATCCCTTTCGTCAACAACGCCCGCGGCAATCTCCGGTTGTGCCTACCACCTATCTGGCACGAAACACGGTGTTAGGGTATATTTCCTCCTTAGTGGTTTTGGTGATTGATGACACAATTCTTTTGCGAATTAATCGTGTGCATTGAGTATTTCAGATAATCTATCATATGACACAAGACGATTCGTGACCTTGGAGATATAAAGTCAAGATGGTTATTTTTCATGTGTTTCTTTTTCGGCGGACTTGAGTTTTGGGAAACCATACTATTAAGAAAGAGTCCACTTTGAGAAAGTTTGGGTGAAATAATCAAGTACACATCTTCTTTTGCACCCACCTTCCATCTCGCTTGATTGCAATTCCATCATTTTTCTAAAAACTTGTCCTATGGCTACCCAGCAGTAGTACCTCTCTGGGCAGCGGTAGTACCACTTGTAAGCAGTACTTCCGTTGATCCTGTACCACATGTACTCAATGGCGGAGACAAGGGGGTGGCACCACGGGCCCTGGCCCCCCCTAACAACATGAATTTACTACTAAATTACTGGTGAATAGTGCTGAATTAGAAAAAAAAATTTACTACTAAACATCTATTTTTCTATGGATTGGCCCTCCCCAACCTATTTCAGTGGCACTTGGCCCCCCTAATCTAAATTTTCTGCCTCCGCCACTGCATGTACTACCGCTTATTTAGGGTGTTCTATTGTCTATTTGAGCTCAGCGAAAGTAGTGCGGCAGTAAGGCTTGCGGTACTACCGCCCCTACCACCGCTGATCTTGCTGTAGCTCAGAATGCTAAGCGGAAGTAGGGCGACAGTGGGACTGATCCTGTAAGCAGTATGTAAGCAGTACTACCGCCCAGACACTACCGCTTATTTTTATGCCTCTGGACTGCTTTGCCACATCGCGGCAGTAGGGCGCGGGCTCTGCTCTACCACCGTTGTACCAAAACGTTTACAGCATCGCTCGAAATAAAATTACATAGTTCATCCACACGATCTGCTGCTGTCTAAACTTCCCCGGATGGTTCAGCTGAACGGTTGCTCTCTCAGCATCAAGGGGATGTGAGTGGTCAGATGAATTACTCCCATCCGTTCCCACGTCCCCGGCCAACATGTCTGTTGTGAGCAGTACTGGTTGTGAGTATTGATTGTGTATGTTAGTTAGGTCAAGGTAACGAGCGAATGTTAGTTATGGTCAAGGTAACGAACGAATCAGGCAGCCGCAGCCAGCGACTCGGCGGTGGCTTTTGAATTGCAAATTTGCCACAGAGGCAGTAGAGTCATTTCGCGTGGTAAAAATAGAGATAAAACATCAAAAATGATTACAGTAAATAAAAAAGTCAATATCATCCAAAGGAAAAAGGAAAGTTGGGCAAATAATACGTATAATCCTATGTAAAGTAGGGCAAACTATCAAATGCCCAACTAAATTGGGGCAAATAATCCAATCTCCCCACCCAATGTTAGTAGTTTAAGTTGGTGATGGTAGATGGACGATGGTGAGACTGACCCGAGAAAACTGCAGCGGAGCGTGCTATCACCGTTGACCTGAATAACCGCCGCTGGATATTATAGTGGAAGAAATTAAGCTTTCTTATGTGGAGTTCATATATCCACATGAAGAAATGCATTATTTTCTGTATGAAAAAGCTTAATTTCTCCATGTGTATAGACATGGGGGCGTTTTCTACCCTGCCAACCCTTCTAGAGCATCTGCCTTGCTAATCTGAAGTTCTCAACTGTTGGTACAGTCTTAGGGCCTCTTTCAAGGCTTCTTTGATTCAAAGGATTTTCTCGAGAATTAGAATCCATAGGAAGTTTTTCACTTTGGTCATTTGAATTGTAGGCTTCAATCATTTGGGATTTTTTTTTCTTAATTCATAGTAAATCTAGCATCTACTCAGACCTCTCAAAAGAGTCCCTAATTTTTTGTTCTGCAAACAAACTCAAATCTTGTACGGTTCGAATGGGTATGACATTCAAATCATGTGTTTTTACAATACTAATGTGAGACAAAGAGGCTCTCTGTGTGTGTGCGGGTGGGCGCGGGAGGGGGGAGCTCAAATGAGAACGTCACATGTGAAACAGAGAAATCCGTGCAACCAATGCTTCCTGTTACTTTGGGATACCTCGGGTTTCATCGAAATCAATCCACTATAATGAAGTCGTGGTGCAAACTGAACCACGGGTTGATTTTGAAGAAATATGATGTTCTTTTCGTGAAATGTGTTCACTTGTCCATTGCTTTCTCATCTAGCGGCCCAAATCAGTTTGATGCATTGGGTGCATAGGAAGGATCTCTCGGCCCGGTTAGATCCGGGTAGAGGGTGATGGTAGTTCGACGGTGTCCGAAGTGGGTCGATGGTGGAGGTGGTGCTGCTTGCAAAGGAAAGGCTGAAGGAGGACGGGGTGGAGGCCGACTGGCGTCAAGATAAATCTTCATGCAACTCACGAAATAGCTAGTCCTATTTCTGGAAAAAAAATATCAGGTGATACGGGAGCTAGGATGCTCCGGTGCTCCAGGAACGTCTCTGCCGTTGGATCCTGGATCCTGGATCCAGTAGTCAACAGGAGAGCTTCCACAATTCTGCAAAAACCCTACAAGAGTGCTGCAATTAAATCTTGGTCCAGATGCTTCGATGTAGACCGTTGGATCCACGGTCCACGGTCAAAAAGCTCCTTGCGAGCATCCAAGTTCCAGTATCACTTGATACACTCCATATTTATGCTTAGAGCATCTGCAGCCGGCGCCTCGAACCCCCCTCATACACCCAGACGTACGTCCCGGCCATTCTTCGGTCAAAAAAAACAACCTAGACGGGCTCCTCAAACCAGTATCAAACGCTCAACCTAGACGCATGGATGTCGTCCGATGCAAAGATGGTGCGACGTGCCCGACGTGCGAGGTATGAGCACGGGATGCGGTGGCAGACGTTGACGAGGCGGAGTCGCATTCCCGGCGCCCCGTATGGTGCACGGACACCTCAGGCACCGCACCCGCGTCGTGGTGGACGTTGCTGACTCCTCCCAAGACGGATCCATCATCGACTTCACGTCCATCGGCACCGTGAAGGTTTCAGACTCTGACAAGGAAGAGCAGGGCATGGGAGACGGCGGGGCCTCAATTCCCGTGAGTCGGTTCGTGTCCTATGTCCTACTCTACATTGTCGACGACCGGCCGCCGGACATGGACATGGCCACGGCGGAGCTGAACACGGCTCCGCTTTAGATTAGGTTTTCCGTGCATGTATAATATGGATTTTTTTTAAATGAGGCAAAATAATTGCCATTTTCATTGATTAAGAAGAAGATAATTGCCCGGTTAATTGACGAAAAAAACGGGCTAAAACCGATACAACACAACCCATATGACATGGGCACCACCGGCCAACCCGGCCACCGACATGGAACAGAAGCCACGACGGCACATGCCAACGGATGGCCACACGCGCAAGCAACCGACTGCTCCGACTTTGACGACGAGCAACACAAGGGAAATATGCAGGACTTGCGCCGAGCGTGCCCTCTACAAAAGACCACCGAATGCCTGTCATCGTCACCACCTGAACTCGCTCCAACGCAGCTCCGACTTCCAAGCAACTACGGAAGAGCACCTCGGACACGCCGGGAAGAACCGACCGCCGAAGACCACGCCGCGACCCAAGCTGGTTGTGGAAGAGAACATCTGAGGCATGACAAGTCACTGTTCACGCGTGCGATGTGGCTATAGAGGACGCGTATCAGATGCTCCGAGTGAGTGCATGCAGCCTTGGGAGCTTCTTCTCAGATGACCGACCGGGCGCTTTGCTTTTGGACTTTGCTCGCCGTTGCTTCTAGAGCGCAAAGACTTCCATGCTTGCAACCCAAGGCACACAGCGCACCCAGATGCCTTCGCTTTCACTTTCACCGAGCAGGCCGGAGCCACAGCTCGTAGCAAAGCTGACACCTTCGCCTTCTAGCAGATAGATCCCAGCGTATCCGGCGCGGTCACCATCGGCAGATCACGAGCCCGCCCCTGTGGCCCGGATCCATACGCGTACGCGCGTCCTCGTCTCCACGCGCACCGCCTTTCCCTCCTCCCCGGCCGGCCTCCCTCCTCCTCAAGTACCAAATCAGCCGTCGCGCTCTCCACCACCACCACAGCCACCTCCCCCTCCCCTCCTTGCGCCGTCGCGTCAGCCTCGTAGCCGAGTCGACGTCGACGACGCGCGCGCCCACCCACAACTGCTGGGCGCCATGCTGCAGGCGGGCTCGGAGCGTGCGGCGCCGCTCCCGGGCGCGGCGAGGCTGTGGGTGCCGGGGATGAGCCCCGTGGCGGCGGACGGGGCGGGGGCGTCGGCCAGGGCGCGGGAGATCGCGCGGAGGCGGGACGAGATGCTCGGCATGCTGCGCGACCTCCCCGAGGCCGACTACGAGCTATCCCTCACCGACCTCGTCGACAAGACCGCCGCGCCCGGGGCCAACGGATGCGTGCCGCCCTTGCCCTTGCCGGTCGAGAGGAAAGAGGCGAGCCCGAGCCCGAGCCCCTTGGGTCTGGCCGAGTCCGGCGGGCAGGCCGAGCCGCAGCCGCAGCAGCAGCCGGCGAGGGCGACGGAGAGGAAGGGCTCCGCCTCCGCGAGGCGGCGCGGGGACGGCGGCAGCGGGGGCGGGAGCAGGAGCGGCCTCCGCAGCAGCAGCGACGGCGTCCTGCTCAACTTCTACATGCCGCGCTCCTTCACCCGCAGCTTCACCGCGCCGCGCCCCGCCCGCACCCCCTCCTTCTCCACCTCCGGCCGGGCCGCCAGCGCCGTCGCCCCCGACGACTGCAACAAGAGGTAATTCACTGGCCACAGAGCACGTACTACTTCCCTAGACATTCCATTTCATGCCACGGAACTCTCGTTCGGTCAATTGCCGCCAGAGCACGGCAGGAAGAAGAAATTCATCCAAACATGCACATGCGCGCGCACAAGCAAACTCATCCATACCAATCTCGAATTCTCGATGATTAATTAAGGTTGGCCTGCAAATCATCCGTCGTGCTCTCGTTTGCCCAGTCGTGGATAGATAATCATTACCACTGGTCACTGGATCGATTAGATGGTGCACCTAGTCATGCATAGGAACAAAGAAGCAAGCACATCGTGCTCTCTGTTTCAGTGTTGACCGGAACAGAGCAGCTGGCCGGCCAAATGAGGGCCGGCACGGCACGACAATTCCCGAGGCGAATGTGTGGGTAGATAGATGCCGGGCACGTCAGCCATGGTGCATAGTCGAGGCCACTGGTGCTGCTGATTGTTCCGCTCGCCGACTGAAAATTATATCCTGGAGTATTAGTTGCAGCTGTGAGGCGTTTGCAGCTAGCTAGTTAATTAGCTTGATCGATCATACCCATACATCTGGGCAACATAGGAGCTAGCCGATAGAGAAACCATTTGAAAGTGACTTGCCAAGGCACCGCTAGCTGATGGTGAGACAGCCAGCCAACCACATGAGCGTGGCCTGCCTGCCGGGTGCAGTTTGCAGCTTGCAAGTGTCGTGTTGCGCAGTGCAATCTGATTACTACTCCCTTAACTAAAACTGTGACACTTAGGGCCTGTTCGGAGTCCCTCCGCTCCACGAGGCCGCTCCCGGAGCTGGAGTTCCGGTTAAAAACTGCAGAGCGAGCGAACAGGTACTTCACAGATCCTGGAATAAATTCCACGCAGCGGGTGGACTGCCGAACAGCTCCTTACTATGAATCGAAGAGAGCGGTACTTAATTAGAAGAATATCTGATCGTGCTAAGGAAGAAAATCTAATATGCGAATCCAGCGTAAATCTCCTTTCGCGTGGAGAAAATCTGCACTTTCATCATGGTTTGCTTTCTTGGTAGTAAAAAAAAATAGTCAGTGCGATGCCAAACAGACTGACAGAGTCTTCTTAACTCTAATGTTTGTGCGTTGCGTTTGGTGGTGGTGCAGGGAGAGAGACGGCGACACGGTCAGGTGCTGGCCGCTGCCGTGGGACCGGCGGTGGCGCAAGTCGAGCCGGCGGCGGCAGGACCCCGCCGCCGCGACGTCCGGCGAGCTGTCGGCGATGCTGACGGCGGCGGACCACTCCGCTGCCGCGGACAGAGTCTGAACACCTTTATCTTTCTTGTTAGGTGAACCATGGTGAGCTCTTCTAAACGGCATCCGCCTCGGAGAAAAGCAAGGCAGATCTACGTACCAAACTACTGTTGAATGTGCACGCGCGTTTCTGCGGTTCTGTACATACGTACGTACGTACTTCACACGCAACGCAATACTGTCTGGTTGTTTAGTTTGTGCTATGAGTGCGGTGTAGGAGTGGCATGGACTCCATGTATCTCGACAACTAATTTGTCTGTACAGCATAGAACAAATATGCTATGGCATTCCCGGGCAGGATCAAATGCAACGGAGAGGCATGCTTTTTATTTACCTGGTTCAGTGCGCAACTTTGTCTGGGCATGTACAATCCAACCCTTAAAACCCTCCCTATACTTCCTGATCACTGCCCGGACCACCCAATCCTCCATTCTCAGCCCATATGTCAAGACGGATTTCAGTATCAATGGCATCTAAACGGCATCTGTCTCTCGCCGCCCTATTGCCATCAACCTTTCCGTGTCCTCGACAGTTGGTTTCATAAGGTACTCCGCTCCAAGCACCTTCACCACGGTGAGTGCACATTGTGCCGTGGTATTCAGGCATGTGGTCTCTCTCATTCGGATTTTAGTATCAATCGCATCTACAGTCTATATGTGGTCTCTCACATCCGGATTTCAGCATCGACGGCGTCCACGATGCTTGCTTATGATAAGGCCCCACTCGCGACGTGTTCTCGGTCGGGCTGCATTTTCTGGATGCACATAAACCTCTTTGTACGCATTGCACAGGCTGAGGAGGTGGCCCGATGCACATAGACCTACCTCTTTGTACACATAATATGAAGTTAAGTATAGGAGCTGGCCTATATTAATATGAAGTTAAGTGCAACAAAGTTTAGGCTCTTAAATTTTGAAGTGCGTCAAGTCCCATGGGAAGGGCTGAGATGGTTACAGTTAAGAGTCTAACCCAGGCATTGGGACAGGGATTTGCTCACACCGCAGCACTGCTGGATGAAGAAACCTAATTAACAAGACGCGCCATCTAGGCTATGTTCTCTAGAATGTATGGCGTCAGAAGAAACCAGCAGTTTCATCATGCTTGTTTTGATAACAACAAGGAGAATGACCCCTGTATACCTGTTAATTTGTTTCTTAAAAATTTGAATGATTGGAATGTTTTGCAGACCAATCCCGTAAGAGTAAGATGATGGAGGCTGGAGTGAAACAAGTGGGTGAGGTGGCTGGAGAAGTGTTCAAAGCAGCTCATGGATGGCGCCTGAAGACTAGGAGAATTCTGGGGTGACCAGTGTCAACCTACTCGGGACAAAAAATGTGTGTGCTGCGAAGAATAGCTCCTTCAACAGCAAACTTGCTTCCTTGTTTTCAGCCTGCCTTTTGATCTTCTGATGCTGAGACATCAATAATGATGTATGCTTTAAAAAGACATGTTTTCCTCCCCCCCAAGTAGGGTGGTGAAAACTGCGTAGGGGAGGAGTTTATGCTGCAGTTTTAGTCGTTTACTTTCCTTTGTAAGATATGGTGATTTCTTTTAATGGAAATCGAAGAGAATGCTCTCTTTTGTCAAAAAAAAAATTGACAGTGCGGTGCTAAGCAGGCTAACGGAGTCAAATATCGTGTTTGTGTTGGTGGCCGGGGAGAGAGACGGCCGCACTGTCAGGCAGTGGCCGAAGCAAAAAAGCAAACCTCACACGTCTGCTCTGTACTGCACGTCTGCGGTGCTGTACATACCTCACACGCCATACGCTAGCCTCCATGGGCGGGCAGGATCACATGGCCGCAGATTATCTATCGCTTTGTCACGTTGCGACCTAGACAAAAAATACATACAAAATGATCAATCTATCCTCTCCTCTGGATCAGCAGCGACATGATCCAGATCTTTTTTTCCAGGTCTCACAACGCAACGCAACAAGCCGAGATCAAAATGGCGTCCCCTCCACCTCAGCCAACAAGATAAGCAGCGCCTGTCCCGGCCACAACCTTACAATCTCGTCCATATCGGATTCTCTCTGCACCGCAGCATTGCTAGATGAACAACAAATCAAACCAGACCAAACGGCATCTACTACGTACATACGCTTGTGGCAAAGAAAGGCGAACAAAGGGAACAAGAAGAACAGACAGACAGACAGGGACATGGGGAAGAACGGACGGACGGACTACAAGAATCCTTTATTTAACACCATTCCTCGCGTCTTATTGCGGAGCTCTGCTGCTCGCCAAGCAACCTCGACCTCAGCAGCTCTGTGTCAACAACAAGGTTTTGGAAAGTGTCATGCTCTCTGTACCTAGCTCATCAAACACACACACCTGTGCAACTGATATATTCATAACAAGCCAACAAATGGACATGCTAGTACTTACATTGGAAACCTTAATCCAAGACTCGAGCGTGTTGATGGCCACCCCGGAGCGCTGCGTCTCCTGTGCCAGCGCGACACCCTCATGCAGAGTTTTGACTTTGCCGCTGACAAGGAGGGACGCCGCGGCGTTCAGAACCTATGGAGCAAAGCAGAAAATGATTCAAGTTTGGCACACGATTGAAGAACTGCTTCCCCAATGACATTTACGCTTAAAAAAAAAGAGAGATCTTCAGGGAAATAAAGGGCGGGCTCATCACGACAAACCATATCACTGCTGGGTAACATGATTTTTACAGGATGCTGAGTAAGCTCAATGTACATCGAGGAAGACGCAATCATATTTCTTCAGGGAGTATGCAAGGTACAGTGTAACTAAAATGAGAGGAGTAAGGATGAACTTACAAGGGCATCTGCAATTGAGCCTCTTTGTCCAGCAAGAACATCCTGGAGAACTTTTGCGTTGAACGCAGGATCGCCTCCTTTAAGATCTAATAATGTGCAGCGAGGAATGCCAAAATCCACTGAATTGTAATAAAATGGAAAAAAAAGGTGAGACTGAAGTTTTTTCTTTTAATAATACCATCACTGCATATTTCACAAGTTAACATAAAGCATGTTCAAGGGATTATCTCCATTTCTTTTATGAGTTCCAAGAACAAATCTTACATGGATCGAAGAGCATTTTTTCAATCTTTCCTGGAGTGACATCAAGGATATATCCAGGCCCTACAAAAAGTTGACAAAGAATCTTCAGTTAGATGCAAAATATATCAGTTTTATGATCAGAAAGCTCCAAGTTAATTTCTCAAGTGGCAATAACAGTAGAGCACCATAAGTACACTAGTATTAAGTGTGTGTTCATACCAAGTGGGCTTATTTCGTCCAAACCCTTCGAATGGACAACCAATGCTCTCTGCATTCCAAATTTCTGAGCTGCTTTAGCCATCTTGGTAACCTATCAACAAAAAAATTCCATGGATTAGAACAGAGTATTACATGTAATGACAACAGTTGCATATAGAGCTTGTCACGAGACTATCTCTATGGCTTCTGAAGCGCTTTCCTACTTACTATTTGCTTGTTCAGTGTCGGTGTATCAGTAATCTTTGTTAACAACGGAATTAACTAGAAACTGAAAAGGAAGAATCACATATTTGAAGGCAAATTCGGTTAGCAACTCTACAACAGATGACTACTGGTTGTGTTTATTTGTTTATCTAATAATATTATGATTGCAGCATATATTAGCTTAAAAAACAACTGTATACATACTCAAGTCCAAAGTTCATAACAACACCGGATGATGACCATGGAATTATGTGGATCATTAAATCATCAATTTAAAAATGGTGTACATAGAACATGCTATGGTTGCTTTTACCGTTTGGTACAAATAGTTACTACAAGAAAATAAAAGATGAATACAAGATACTTACTATGTTCTCATGGTAAACACCAATAACAGCGTAAGGTACCCTTGCTGGATTCAACAGAGGACCAAGGATATTGAAAACTGTCTTTATCTTCAGCTTCTTCCTCACAGGTCTGACAATTTTCATTGCCGGATGGTAATTTGCAGACATCATGAAACCAACACCCACCTCATTGACGCACCGTTTAATACCCTGGTAACAGGAAAGGGAATAACTGATATTAACCCACCAGGTTTTCTTAAGATGCACACACAGCACTGAAATATAATATGTGAGGGGTTAGAAGTTCAAGGACAGCTACCATTCCATGCGTGACTGAAAGAATAAACATTATAAGCAAATAACCGACGTGCCGGTCGACTATGCGTTTATGCAACTATATAATGCACAAAGCTACAAGATCTGGAATAAATATTGCAAAAAAGGTCATGACCAACAATCAACTCCATAGTATGTAGTTTATGCAACTATATAATGCACAAAGCTACAAGATCTGGAATAAATATTGCAAAAAAGGTCATGACCAACAATCAACTCCATAGCATGTAGTTTATGTGACACAAAAGTGGGTGTCATTGCGTATTTTGATTGGTTAAGAAAAGTATGTAGCACCATGCAACCCCAGTTTTTGCCCAGTTGGACCAATTGTGTGAGTAACTTTGAATGTTTGTTTACATGATTTGATAGGTGGAAACCAACATTCAACCGGGAGCGTGTTCCTTCTTTACCAATAATAAGAATACCAAAATAAAGATGAGAGTCAAAGGCCCAGATCTATGCATCCATCTCAACGCATTGATTTATTTAGATGAAAAGGGGGTGTATGTTTGCCTAAGTCACGGTGGTTGGTAAGATGCCCGTGCTACTTTGCAGTACCAACATATAGAAAAGTTCCCTAAAAAAACATACATAGAAAAGTCAAAGCAGCCAAGAGGTGCCTCTGACAGTCTGATTACTTCTCAAGGAATACATCAAGTGATGTCTGATAACAACGGCTGTTTCATCCGACAAGTCGCAATCTATCTCCAGTAGCAGGAGGCACCCCTTGCGGTATGATTTGCATTCGATGTGCTAGCTAGTACAGCATTAGAAATCGATGCACACATACTGTACAGGCTATTAATAAGATATCAGGCACCAGAAAAGCAAGTGCAGAACGGAGGAAAAAGAGCAATCATAAGGCCAATCGGGCAGTACCTCGGGTCCCAACTCGATGTTGACGCCCAGCGCCTCAAGCACATCGGCGCTGCCGCAGGCCGACGAGCTCGCCCTGCTCCCTTGCTGCAGAAACGCACGGGAGAGGACATCAGTACAGTACATAACGCGCGTGTGCAATCCGATACAAAAGGTGGGGGCGAGAAGTCAGAATACCTTGGCGACCTTGGCGCCGGCCGCGGCGGCGAGGATGGTGGAGCCGGTGGAGATGTTGACGGTGTCCGCGCCGTCGCCGCCGGTGCCGACAATGTCGACGGCGTCGTGGAGCCCCTCGACCAGGACGCAGTTGTTCATCATCGCCTTGGCCAGCCCGACAATCTGAAGAACGGCTTGGAAAAAAAAAACCAGATCAGTGGCCGCAGAAATTTCGCTCCATTCCTGGCAGCGTGTCAGTTCAGAAAAAATCAGAGACCTCGTCGTAGGTCTCGCCCTTGGCCCGGAGGAGCACGAGGAAGGCGGCGATCCGCGCCTCGTTCTTCTCGTTGAGCAGCAGCTGCAGCGTCGCCTCCGCCTCGTCCTCGGAGAAGTCGGCCCCGCCGATCAGCTGCTCCAGCACCTGGCGCCGTCACGGCCACAGGACACGAGATTGAAAGGAAACACGGTCAATCACCGAAGGGGAACAGAGGGAGGAGGCATTGCGGCGCGCGCGAACCTGCTCGAAGGTGGCGGTGCCCGGGGAGGCGGCGGGGGCCGGCGCGGCGGCGGGCTGCACGGCGACGCGGGCCGGTGGGAGGCGCCGGGCGGGGGCGATGGGCCGCGCGGCGCTGGGGCGGCGGAGGAGGGGGGAGGGGGCCCCCGGGGCGAGGGGTTTGGGGGAGCAGAGCTTGAGCGAGGCGGTCGCCATTGGATGGATTCGGGGGGTTGGTGGGGGAGAGATCCCGGTGGCAGAGGAGGGAGGCGCCGGCGGCAGGCGGTTTTATATGCGGCCGCCGCTGACTGGGCTTGGATTTTTGTCACTCCGGGGGAGGCCCGCCGTCTGCCTTGTGATCCTGTCCGTCTGCAGCAGCCACGGGAGCCACCCACACCGAGCGGCCTTTTCTTTGACGTGCAAAATATTCAATTGCCTTTTTCTTGCAAAAACCCTCGTGTAAGGGCATCCTCCCTCGAACCACCCCTGAATTTTGTCGTCAAACACAGTCGTGTATCAATCCGCTAAGCAGTCCGGACATCATTTTTCTCACAAATTGAGAAACAGTAAAACGGGGCGAGCTATGCCCCTCCACAGTGATTCGACTTCTTCAGCCGTTGGATTCTGCATACAAATGCACCAGATCGCTCAACTATCCCGCAGTGCACGCGTGAGCCTTTTTTATCTCGCCAGTCCCGAGCTTCATGACTGGCCCATGTCTATGGGCTGCTGCTCCGTTGACCGACTTAGACGTCCTCACATTAATCGGGCCGAGGAACCGTCAACGGGCCGCAGTTTCTCTCTTATGTACGAATTGGGTGTTAATCCGTGGGCTTCTTGTATGCAGTTGTCTCATGGATCGTGGCGCGTGAGATGACGGGTGGCGGCGGCAGGTTACTGGCGACGGCGACAGCGGCGGCAGGCGATGTGGACAGGACGAGGTGCGGCACCACCAACGACTTAAGAGTACGAAGAAAGAAGAGGAGTGCTTGATCCATCTAGCACAACTGCTTAGGAAGAGAAAGAGGGTTGAAGAAGACATGGGATCCAATCCAGGTGTCCACCGTTGCACCATCTGGCCGCAACATCTACGATTTACCAGAGTCAGCGCCTTCCGTCATGGTAAGATTTCGTTATGAATTGTTACTAGGATTCCTGCATGGTACAATTATTTTGTTCTGCTCCAATTAGCACTCATATCTTAGTTTGTGTTGCGAACGTTCCGCTGCCAACTCCCTCTAGATGCCCACTCAGCTCCAAATTAATGGTCTACCAAGTTGTTTTGGGTATGTGTAAGAAAAGCAAGCAAACGACATGAGCAAATTGTACCATGTAGCTTGGTAGTCACATCATGATTATAGATATATATGTTGCTTGCCATCAGAAAAATGCAGTCCACTATGATTACAAATATATATATACACTGCTTCCCTGGAGAACCTGTTTCTATTGTTTTTTGTTTACGGGCTGTTTCTATTGTTGCTCCTTCAATCGTTTGGTTGCGAGCTCTCTTGAGCATTGCTGTGGCTGCCAGCAAGCACTCGTGGCGCCTTAGGCCTCAATTCATTTGTTCGTGTGCTGTGGCAGGTCTAGGTTAGCTAGGCATTTTTTTTTTGCTATTCGATGAGGACGGTTTGTTTTGTATTTTATTTTAGTAAATATTTGTACATTTGGCGATTCACACTATCTTAGTGATGTGTTCATAAACAATGACGTACTCCCTGCCATGTTTAAGAAAAAAATTGCTTGAATTTCTCCAATGTTAATTCAATTGTTACAACGGTGGTTGTGCACTTTATGGCAGTAGGTTAAACATGGAGACGGAGTGTTGTTGTTAATTTTAATTTGCTTCGATGAGAACATAGAGCAAAACCTTTTATCTTATGAATCCTCCTTTGTATTGATGGGTGATGACATTATTTGTTATGGCCTTTCATCTAATGTACTCTAATTCAGATGGAACAAATATTTATAATACCAAGATTTTTATTTTCAAATTTTTATGTCATTTCATTCTTAAGATGAACGGGCGCGGCAACGCGTGCTACCATGTTCTAGTACCGCTGCCACGTAGGACTCGGACACCGCTGCCACGTAGGACTCGGACACCGCCGGCCCACTCAAATCCTTTCTTTCGGTCCCATTCTTTTTCACTCCCCCCCCTCCCCCCCTCCCCCGCCCCATGCTTTGCATCCGTCCCCTCCTGGGTCGATGTTGTCGATGTACTCTCTGGCCGCCGCCCAGGCATTGCGAGATGTCCACAGCCCCCACCCACGCACCCTCTCGCCTTGTACAACGGCATGCTTCACCCAAGATCCGTCTGCAGCCAGGTACCCTTCGCCCCCCTGTCGATGTTGTCCATGGGGGACACCACGCCCGACAGGTGTTCGGTCAAATGTCACTGGGCTTATTTTCGAACTTCATGTCATTTTTAGAGTAAGAAGGATGGTGGGATACTAGGTGAAGGGGGAAGAGTTATTGTACGATGTGTGATTGGCCGTATTTGCGGACTTCATAGGCTGAAGCAGAAGGGAGCCTTTTGGCAGTGCGTGCATGGTTCGTTTCATGCGCGAAAGCACACTGCGCTCTATGACATGCACATCATCCATGAACATGGTGTCAAATCCTTAGCGTATCGATGGTACACGATCCGGGACTGTGTCATGAAGTATTGTGGTGCGATTGATCGGCTTGCGCGTGACGACCATGGAGATCATAAGTTTTTCTTCTTCTTGCTCTACATATTGATTGATTGCTTCATTCATTCACTCATTTGTTGTTGTACGTTGTGTAGCCTGCACGCATTGCCGTGATAAGCTACATGTCAAAGGGCAGACCATTCACGCATATACATTGTTGGATGAAACTCAAGGGATAGTATGTGTGGGATAACATGATTCATCCGCGAACACCTAGTTGAACACACGGTTAATCTTGTTGCATTTGAACTATTGTTGTACTAGACATATTTATATGTTATTTATGGATGATTTGTACTATTTTTTATCTGAACTTTAGATGAATTCTGTCGTGTTTGATGGAAATCGTCCGGTTAGTTGATCCGGTTTGAAATGTATGTTGCTACAGTTGGATGTCCGGCTCCCGCATCCGTGTATGCAGACTGCTCTCTTATGTCTGCTGATGGATGCGATGTCTGATTTGGGGGTTAGTTGTGGAGATGCCCTAACCCATACTTTCTCGCACGCCTACTAGCATTCTCTCCTCATCTCTTCTTCGCTGGCGTTATGGGTCGGAGTGGAAGGGAGAGGGGCTCGATTGCCTTGTATATTTCCTCGAAGGCGCTTCTCACTCCTTGGTGCTAGTTGATGATTTGCAATCTCATGTGTCAGAGTGGTTGGTGGCATGGGGGCGTCGACGACCTAGCTTTGTGTCTTGGGCATGAAAGGTGGTGGTGTTGGCGTCGAAGCGTCTACGGGAACGATGATGCAGGAGCGAGGTCGGAGACACGGCAATGATCGAGGGTAGTCGGCTCTTCTATGGCGTGTCCGCGGTATCGTCTCGGCTTGTTTGTTGCTATGAAGTCTTGCAATGACGAGCAACATGTGGTTCATTGGGTGATCTTCTGCGGCGCTAGCCATGCCTAGTTCTCCCTCGTAGTTCTCAGTCAGAGTCAGAGTAGCATTTGTGTGGTTGCAAGTCGCTGGGTTCTGGCTTGGTTATTCCTACAACCCCACACGGCCTTTTACAGTGTGGGTTGAGTCGACGATCGCCTACGGTGAAATCAGACTCATGTGCTCAAGATTTAGGGATGATGATGACACATCTAGGGAAGGAGTGATGACGATGATGCTTGTGCATTGCCTCGTCGAGGCCCTCTTTGAAGCGGTGTGCGTGGGTACTGTGGTGATTTTTGTCCGGTTTCCATAATTAACTAGACTATCGGGTTTCCGCTTACATTTACTTAATTAACCGATTTTCGTCTTAATTAATTTTACAGGAATCTTGTCTTTTCGAACAAAAAAATATTACACAGGAATCTTGTCATTTCAAAGAAAAAAAACACTACGCTACAAGTCTCAAATCCCCTAACTGTTGTAGCACGTGCATATATGCTGCTGTTTTGGCCGTTCAAAGTCGAGGTGAGGAGGGAAAACAGAAAAAGCTCGTGTTCGTGGCGACCCGTCCTGCGAGCTCGTTCGATCAACATCAATGGTAAGTTTTTTCCTCGCCTCTTGTACGTACGATTAGGTCGTCCTGGCTGCACTGGAAACAAAACTTTTTTCACTTTTTTATACCCCGTCAAAACAAAGAAAGAAAACGTCCAGCTTTGCTCGTTCCTCTCGTAATTCTTTGCGCGATCGGTTCATTGTGTGCACCGCACCCCACGTTGTCTCGATCCCTAGATGAGACGGCAACTTATCCCCGAGTCTGAGGCCACCCCACCTACCCACTTACCGCATGACATCATCATGAAGATAATCTTTGTTATCTTTGCTTGGAGGGTGAAATCTCATGTTTTATGGCCCCTACACAGAGATGACACGTATATGTAATCGTCGCCTACCCTACGCTTGACTACTGCATCACCGGCACATCATTGACTCGCCGGTGCTGATGAATCCACCCTGCATATGTTCCTCAGGTGCTCGCACACACGGGCCATCTAGGACGTGATGCTCCCCGACGGTCGTCTCCTCGATGAAAGATCTCTGTCGTGGCGCACCCTTGCCTGGCATGCCCTCCTCCCCTCCCCTACGATCCTCGATGGCGACTGCCACCCTATTGGAGATTTTGAAGAGGAAGAACTCATTGGTCTTTCGTCATGATCACCATCACCACCCTTGCTGGTTGCTCGCAACATTGTCGCTAATGTCCTGCTGTGGCACTGGCGATTCTCTCGGTCAATTTACAAGACCAATCTAGATGTTTGGGTTCAAAATTTCTCTGTTGTAGCGTGAGTCTGTGCTAAAAAAAAATCAGTGCTCCCAAATGCTTTTAAAAATAGCATTTTCAGAGCATCGATTTTTCTTCATTTGACACGGCTTTTAAGAATGTGATTTCACGATGAATTTTTACAAGCACCTGAAACTTTTGTCAAAAAAAATCAGATTTTTTTTTAAAAAAATAATAATTTTGTTCTTATTTTAATGTTTATCCAAACTCATCTGGGAAACTCCGCATCCAGAGAAATGGCACTATTCCATTCCATTCCATTTGCGGACGGGAGACACACACGTGCCCGTGCATCACGTACTTTCGTGGCTTGACGGTGATCCGCGAGCGAGGGAGCGGCCGGGTCCAAGGCATACAAGTCCAACGCCGGCTGCGGCGAGGACTGGACTCACTCAACGCCGGCAGCAGTCCGTACCTTTCTTCCCTGCTCCTGCTCGCAGATCGGCGCCCTTCTCCGGACGCCGCCGTCCCGTCCACCGAGTCGCCCTCACGCCTTGCTCTAATTTTGTGCTGCTCCTCCGGCCGTCTCCACTTCCATCTTGGCCCCTGACACGCACGAGAGAAGAGAGCAGCGAGGTTGGTGGCGTGCGTACGGATGCACAACCAAAACTACCGTATGCCGGTACGAATATTCGTGCGGTGCGGTTGGTGAGCCACCGGTTGTGTTGCCGGCGATAGCCCGGCGGGACAGACGTGAAGAAGCTAGCTCGGCGTCTGCGTCGATCCTCTCACCTCACGTGTGGCGTGCACGTGATTGGCGTGCAGATGCTGAGGAGAATACCCGACTAGTACTACGTCATGTGACACACAGATAGTAGAGTCAGTCAGTCGCGGCGATCACACAATGCCATCTAACTTGCGCGCGGTTTCCACGTGGAACGAGAAGCTGTGAAGAAAACACAAGCTTTTTTTTGTTTTGCGCGGGTGAAGAAAACACAAACTTTAGTTCGTCTCCAACCAAACTCGTCGACTGCCCCCTCCGTTTGAACTAAAATCACGTCACTTATTTATGGATGAAAGGAGGCAATAACTTTTTAAACGCTTCCTCATATGCACTGAGCGGCAGGTTTCGCATCTACTACAAAAAAAAGGAAGAATCCACTTCAGATAACCACGTCTCTGTTAGGAAGCGTGTGGAATGGCTGGGAGCTGGGAGTTGAGGCGTGAACAACGATTTGGAATTCCTAGCAAATCCTTCAACTCCTCGAATACGATGGGATTTCACCAGGGGTGGGTGGGAACGACAAGAAAACCAAGAAAAACTTTGTCAGAATAGAGGGAAGACGAGACGAAGGAATCTTTCAATGAGTGTAGCCGGCTGCTCAAATTTGAGCAAGAGGGGGAACTTTTGAGGCTTACCTCCTCAAAAACGAAATCTTTCAAGGAGCTGAGTGTTTTTCAAAGTTTGATTAGAGATGCCCTTACAGTGGAGAGGATCAGATCTAGACTAGATCTACTACTAGTTATATAAGAACAGATACACACAAAATGCCTACTAGGTCCATTCTATACTAGACACGCCAAAACTAGATCGAAATTGACAGCAAACCACACAAAACCAAACCAAACCAAACAGCAAGGAGTCAGTTCATTTCTTTCTTTCATCTCAGCACAGCAGGGCTAATCTAGCCACCGGGTGACTCCATCTTCTTCGCTCGCAGCTGCGAGTACCTCAATGGACACGTCCAATACAGCCTACAGAAATCCCAACCAACAGAAACCAGGGTGTTACAGACAACTAGACAAGTATTTTGAAATATACTCCCTCCGTCCAAAAAAGCTTGTCCCTCAAATGGATGAATCTAGCACCAAGTTAGTGCGAGATACACCCATTTGAGAGATAAGCTTGGGACAAGTTTTTCCGGACGGAGGGAGTAGCAGCATTGTTCTCAAAGCGACATCGAGAATCAATCCATGGCAAAGTGCACGTACCAAGGAATTTCGGCTGTTGATAAGCTTGCACCCCTCCAGCAAGGAGCCTTCCACTTCCAGCACCCAGCCCTCCCAGATATCGAAACTATGGCTTGCAAACACAAACTCCATCTTCCTATTGATCTGTTAACATGTTGAAAGGCGGTTGCATGTCAAGCGTCGTCAACCGAGGGTATCACTATCAGGAAAGATCGCAAGAGAATTTCTATTTCCCAACCACTTTGACTAGCTCCAATGGAATCAAGATTGGGAGACGTATACTTTACGGAAAAAAAAATAGAAATGCACTGGTAGGAATGTGTTGGTTGCATGCTAACTAAGGGCAATCAAGAATCTTTAGTATAAAATTTCAACAGAGTAATTGTGCAAGTAGAGTATTCCTACCCACAAAACTTGAGGTGAAACAAGTAACAGCGACAAAGCATCAAATCCAAAATTATGAGCATACAACACGTGAATGCTGCCTTTTGTTGTTAAGTTCAGATAAAGGCACTTTCTAAAGTCAAACAGAACAGAACAGATTGTGTACATCACCTGCAACAGTTTGCCACCAGCAACAAAGGATCGTAATCCCATCAGATCCTGAAATGTCAATTTGTTTAACCGTTTTAGTACCGAATATGCATCGCACTTGAATAAACTATGAGACTGAACAACCAACAACCAAAATGATAGGGGAACAACTAAAGTCATACCTTGTTTTTGAAAGTGACAAGGAACTGAGCAGCAGGGTCCCTGTTCGTAGCATTTGACACAACATCAAGGATCCAACCACCACCACCAGCAAGTCTTTGTCTTGCAACATGGAACCCTGAATTATCTTTTGCTCTCAAAGCTACAACATAACCATCTTTTAGTGTATCAGGGCATTTTCTACCAAGCACGACAGGTAACTTCTTCTCCGAAGTTATTTCCATTGGGGATTCAGCAGGAGATTTCTGCTTGTACTTTGAGTCCTCAGGGGAAGCAAACCGTGAACTTGAACTTACCACCTGGTCTCTGCCACTCGTTGCATTATCATCATCTCTGCGGAAGGAATAATTACTGTCACTCTCTACAGCAGACAAGTCGTCTGTTTTCTGAGATCTGCGGTGAGCAGGTCTTTTTTTCCCTTTCTTTCCAGAGCGACTACGCCTTCCTTCTGTTCGTGAGCCACTATTTTGTGATGATTGCCCTGGAGCTTGAGATTCTTTATACTGGGATGTGGCTCTTTTCTTTTCATGGTTGAGAGTTAAATGGCTTTCATCAGTCTGATGTTCGCCATCAAAAACTTGTGAATGGTTATCTTTTGTTCCTCTGTCTTGATCATCTTCATTTCCAGCTTCACTAATTTCCTCATCTTCATCAGAAATTGAACTACTTGGAACAACACCATCAAAGAAAAAGGACTGTAGTATTGTGATTGCTTTCTCTCTTATTTCCATCCACACTTCTTCACTATAGTCTGCACTTCGAGGAAGAATTAGAACATTTGGCATCTCCCTAACCTGTAACAAATACATATTAGCCATCAATTTTCCGAGAAACAAGTAATACAGTGATAGCTGTAAAAAGGGGCACCAATTGCCTGCCCTTACTTCACACTAATGGTCTGTCTGTTTGGACAAGAAAGGTCTTGTAGCTAGTTTGTTGTTTCACTGCTACTGTGCTACACATCTTAATGCTATACAAAATGGTCAACTTCTAAATGAAGGAATGTTAAAATAAAATAAATATTTTCTCTTTCATTTTGTTTCAGAGATTCCTCTTCATTGGAGCCATATCAGGAATAATATGGCTTTCGAATGATGATGCAGTTCGATCTTAGATATACTTATTCCAACCCAAGTGGCCATTTACGGACAACATCCATATCATAAGTTTAAATTCCATACCCATGCTTCCATCCATTGTGGACCTTCAACACCATCCAATGCACAACCAGCTATGGTACCATCAAGCAAGAGTTGTTTGAGCGCACAGTCATCTATAAGTTGGCAACTACCAGTGTTGACAATGAATGCTCCTGTGGAATTTAAAAGAAAAGCGACTCACTATTTTAGATCTCAGAGTACTGAAAGTGCTATAAACTTATAATGCAACAAGCAGAACAAAAAAAGAAGCAAGAAAAATCGTACCAGGCTTAATGTGTTGCAGGCAGTCCCCATTAAGTATATGCATTGTGTCATTTGTTAATGTACAATGCAGTGAAACAAGATCACTTGCTGCCAACAGATCATTGAGAGTATCCATTCTCCTAGCAGCAGCAGGAAATACAATGGAAGGCCGCCGCTTTTTCCCTTCAGCCTTCAAAGGGCACGATACTGGAGTTAGAAAAATCGAAATCCGACCAACAGTATACACCCACCTATGCGCACTTGCAGGAGTGTGATTTGGAAAATCACCACAGTTTGTACCAATTTTGCATAAGTTACCAGTGTTTTTCATTTGTACTTCCCAGGAAGGAAGAAATTGGTAGGAACCTTAATAACTCAGCAACTTAAGACTAACAGTAGTACTAGACTAGTCAAAATCACAGACGAATGAGAGCATTAATCTCACAGCATTCCAGCCTCATATCATAACCTGAATGGTTAGTGAAAGACTGACTGCGAATCATCAGAAAGCAATTCCTGAAGCGCAGGAGGGAAGTTGCAGATCGGGCGCTTACCAGATAGCGCGGGTCGAAGTAGAGGACGCTCATCCGGAATGCGAGGCTGCGGGTGGCGAGGCAGCGCGCGGCGGCGGAGCGGCCGACGATGCCGAGCACGAGGCCGCGGCAGCGGCGCATCCCGCGGCAGAGCGGCTGGACGGAGCCGAGGCAGCCGGCGGCAACGGCGGCGGGGGAGGAGGAGACGTGGCGCGAGAGCAGGTGGGTGCGGCGGAGCAGGCCGAGGAAGAGCGCCATGACGGTGTCGGCGACCTCCTCGGCGCGGTTGGCGTCGACGTGGACGAGGCGGAGGCCGAGGTCGGCGGCGGCGGCGGCGTCGGCGGCGCGGTCGGGGGAGCCGAGGCAGAGCAGGAGCTGCCAGGGCCGGAGGCGGCGCTGCGCGGCGCGCGGCAGGTAGGCGAGCGACGGGAGCAGGACGGCGGCGGCGGACTCGACGCGGCCCGAGCCGACGGCGGAGAGGGAGACGTGCTCCACCCCCGCCACGCCCGCCAGCAGCTCCCGCTCCGGCGACGGGTCGTCGAGGCAGTTGAGCGACACCACCAGCGGCAGCCCCGCGGCGGCGCCGGCCGGCGAGTGGGCCATCGTGGGCCCGCGGGCGCCGGAGAGCCGGTCGGATCGGGGGGCGGGGAAGCGCTCCGGCGGGGGCTTTTGCTTTGGTTTGGGGGAACGGATTGCTGCGCGACGCGCGACCTGTCAGAGAGGGAGGGGGGGAGAGGGGTGGGCCCGGGCCCACCGGTTCACGAGGCGAGCGTGGCAACCGCCGGATTCAATTCAATTGTGTGCAGATCTCACTGCCGTTCCGTTGCATCCGTCGCTGCCTGTTTTGGTGTACCAAATTTGCGCCAGCACCTTTGCTGCTAGCAAACGCCTTGTTTTTCTTTTCCATCAAAAAAATTCGGTGAAAACCAGGTTATCACGAAAAACATGCCAAAAACCTATAGGGAGTGCTACACGTCAGTCGGCGGCCTCGCAACCAACCTGTGGTAGGACAGGACAGTGGTATCCCCGGTCCATCAGAGTTCAAGTCATACATTTACATTGGTGCTGGCATTTTCCTGAATTTATTTCAGGCCTTCCGGCGATGTGCATTCAGTGGGAGAAGGTGCTCCCGTCGACTAGGAAGGCGTATGTGGCAACTTCATGAATCTCAAGATGATGTGTCGGCTCCGTCTCTCGAAGGTGCTCGTAGGGATAGGGTGTGTGTGCGCTTCATAGGGATGAGTGTATGATTGTGTACGTACGTACTTGTTCGGAAAAAGAAAGATCCCCCGCCTAACGAGCCATTAATTTAACGCCGGATGGTCGTCAGACGAGCTTTGCAACAAGGATGCTGCTGCACTCGGACATTTGCAACAGAGTTCATGTTACAGAACTTTTGCAACATAGGTATTCGTGCAGAATCTTTTTGCACCAGAGCTAATGCTGGAGATTATTTTTTGTCTTTACCTTTTATGTGGTGCTATGGGAGAAAATTATACAACATCACTGGTGTTGCAGAAATCTGTCTTGCAGTAGGGAGGATGTTGCAAGAAAAAAATCCGCCGTCGTACGCCGTGATCTCCCATCGTATGATGGTGAGGGAGGAGCAGCGCCGCCCGTCCTTGCCATCGCGCCGCTGCCGACAAGTGTCGGGACCTCTGACCAAGTCACCTCGCCGCCATCCTCCTCTCCGATGACGAGCACACCAATGAGCATGCCGGAGCACTGCGATCACCGACCACCGACTTGTTGCAGAAATTCCGACGACCCACCCTACAACACCCACCCATGGTGAGGCGGTCTCCCGCGAAATCCAACGACGACCTACACCACCCGAACATCCTTGTAGCGTCTCCTTCAAAAGAGCCCGGCGACGACGTGGTTTGCAACAAAGGCCGAGTACGGAAATGATTCTGAAACATGGGTCAAGTTGCAGGAAAGTGAAGTGGCGGAGGTTGGCTCCCGACTGTCTGACAATGAAGATTTGACGGGCACGAAGGTGGTTGACGCGGGCAGGTAGATCTGTCGGGTGAACACAAGCGTTTTCCAAACTATATTACAATTAATCTGAAATTTCTAAAATAAGAAGTAAATTTGGGAAGGTGATGTTCTACAAGCACGTAAAAAATCAAACTTGGGATCGATGTCATCAAACATGTATGGAAGACCCCAATTCAAGGATGATTAGTGACAAATAGTACAACACTAGGGGTGGATCAACGAGCTGCTCGGCACGTTAAGACTAGGCTCGTTAAACTTAACGAGCAGAAAAACTCTGCTCGGCTCTGTTCGTTTGAAGCTCGTTAAGCTCGTGAGATCTCATGAGCACTCGTTCACAGACAAGACTATGTTACGGCCTACTAAATGAGTGTGTTGGTGTGTTTTATAAAGTAAGACGGTGACTACAAAAGGATGTGCACTAGTTAATTTGTTGCCTCATATGGGCTAGGTTGTGTCGATTTGATTGAATAGATGGTCTGATGTGCTATAAATTGTCGTCATAAGGTAAAAATGCGGTGTATTGTATTAACGAGCTGCTCGTGAAACTCGTTAACTCGTTCGTTAAGCTTAACAAGCTAAAATCAATGATTAACTCTGATCATTAAGAATCGAGCTACGAGCTTAACGAGCCGAGCTATCGAGCGCTCATTAATCTCGTGAACTACCAGCTTTTGGTCCAACCCTATATAACGCCACTATTCATGCACAGTTTGTAATTTTTTTTCTTCGCTCCCAAATGCACACTACTTTGAACTTCTAACTTCACATGTTTATCAGACAACTTCTTTCCCAAACGTCTTTTAAATACTTTTTGAATATATCGAAACATGGTTCCCGTTAAGTCTTTAGTGTAACTTGATTTGCATTGGAGATTTCCTCGTTTTCCAGGTGACAAACGCCTTGTGCTGTGCCCCCTTTGCTCATGTAACTAGTAATCGATAAGGATGAGTCTTACCAATTGGTGTTTAGATGAGCTCTAGTTCATCTAGTTATGAATCCGGGTAGAGGTAATTTCGCACAGAAAATGGGCTCGAGGTGTAGAAAAATGTCCAGAAAATATATAAAACCTCCGTGTAATATGAAATAGTAGTACAATACACTGATTTTGCACAAATCTTCACATCTCTTGCTATTTGAAAAAGACGTAAGGTTGCGAGTCAGTCCATTCCTCCTTCGTCAGACCCTTATTTTATCACTACTCGGTTTTCCCACTGTTTTCCTTGAAAACCGCCGCAATGCCCATCACTTATTGAATTTCCAAATAAAATATATTTTCTTTAGTAAGCCAATAAGTACTTACCAAATAAGTATTTTTATCAATATTTTTACACAATCGTATTAATACTGATAGGTAAATCACATACTAACATATTAGAAAATTTATACATTCCTGTAATACACAAACAATTATCTATTTTTAAAGATAAAAGTACCTAAGGCTCGGCTATGAGAAATCTTCCAACCGAAAACAAAGGCGAGAAAGGCTATATGTTTATAAACCAAATAGCTATTTAAAAATAACATCCGGTCTCAGATGTAACATCAAATCTTTTAGGAAAATATTTCAATCAATAAAAGGATTAGAGCATCGAGCATAACTCCCGATGGGAAGGGATCAAAAGAGGAGACGTGTCAAATTGACATTGAGACATGGTGATGGCTATGATGGATAAGTTATCGATTTTTGGATTGATTTATTCATGAATAAATTATGAACATGTCATTAACAGTGTTAAACTCATATTGATATCTTATCATGTAAGCATGTGCTGCGTATATAGCAGATACATCTACGTAAATAGCTAGTACGTTAACCACAGAAATAAACATGAGGGGGATGAACAGATCATACCCTCCTATCGGCCAAGCCATAGTCGCGATGGTGATTGTATCCTCGGTAGCCTTCTTCTCGGACTCGGTCTGACTCACGATTAGTGGCTAATCACACGGGGTAGCGGACGAAGACGAACGGTGGCGAGCAGCCGCGTATGAGACGCTCCTCAAAAACCTAATCCCCTTCTCCTAGTGCAGGATTGCAAAGGACAAAGGTCTGGAGGCCTGCTCTCCCATATAGCCGTGCACGTGGCGGGCGGGATGGGATCACCGAAAGCAGCAACGAGTGGAGCGCCGGTGGGTTGTGTGTGAGGAGGCAAATGCGAGCTGATGTGGGTGAATGCTAGGGTTGTTGATGCCTCCAATATATTAGGGTTGTGGTAAGAAGACGTGGGCTCGACCATGCTCGAGTAGACAACAATTCATGATTTGACGTTTCGGATTCGTAGCGCGTTCGTTAACAATCGTAATTAATTACTTCATCTACCCCATAATGTAAGACATTTTTTTATTTTAATGTAGTGTCAAAAAATATCTTACATTATTGGATGGATGGAGTACTAATTAAATTTTCGTTTCTAACCGGCAAAAAATAACTACACACATGACATAGGCTTGAGCTCGGCTCATTCATGAAACATGACGCAAGTGAGGTGAGACGGGTGGCGGAGGAGGAGCACGCAGGAACCACTTTTATTCTCATGCTTCAATAACATGTGAAATAGAATCCTTGTACGCCTTGTTCAATTAAACCTTCGCTCAAAGAGATTGGAGAGGATTGAAGGGGATTTAGAGAGATTTAGACCTCTTGGGATTTAATCCCTCTTAATCCTCTTCAAATCCACCTCAACCGAATAAGGCCTTAAAAAGGTCTAAAACTTTCTCCACTCCTGGGATAGCATTAAACTTACATTATGGGATGGATGGAGTACTAATTAAATTTTCGTTCCTAACCGGCAAAAAATAACCGCACACATGACGCAAGCAAGGCGAGACGAGTGGCGGAGGAGGAGCACGCAGGAATCACTTTTATTCTCATGCTCCAATAGCATGTGAAAGAGAATCCCTTGTAGGCATTGTTCAGTTAAACCTTCTCTCGGGATTTAAACCCTCTCAATCCCCTTCAAATCCATCTCAACCGAACAAGGCTTTAAGAAGGTCTAAAACTTTCTTCACTCTTCAGATAGTATTAAACTTTGACCACCTAGTCATGACACCTGCATGGGCCTTTAGAGTTTTTTTTTTTGAAATTGTTTTATGGGCCTAAAGCCCATCTATATAACAAGCTAAGGCCGGCGATTTACACGCTTGGTGGGGTGTGAGAGGGCAAGGGCATTCAGTCTTTACATACGAGCCTCCAAGAAAGCTAGGGCAAAGGGCATTTTGGTCCTTGCATTTGAATCCGACGAAGAAAAACTTGGACAAAAATGAGGGACAAGGGTATTTTGGTCTTTACATATGGAATCGATGAGAAAACCTAGGGCGAGGGTATTTTCGTCTTTTCACGCTAAATCGAGAGGAAAAATTGACAAGAAAAGCTAGGGCAATATATATGTATTGCAAAGTAAACGAAGGCAAATCGTCGAAATCCAGTCAAAATCATCAAATCTCAAAATCAAAACCACTGTTCCCCGTCCCCATTTTTTTCCGGGCATAAACACGGGGCTCGTCCCGTGCTTGCTCGCCGCCGCCGGCGGGTCGTGGCGAGGCCGCCGCCTCCCCGTCTTCTGCTTCCCCGCCGCTGCCACCCCCTTCGCTTCTCCCCCCGCGTCCGGTCTCTGTCGCGGGCGCCTCCTCATCTCGCTTCTCCGCCGCCGGCGCGGCCTTCTACCCTTTCCGTGCTTCCCCGCCGCCACCGCCGCCGCCGTACCCATCCAGAGCGACGGACCTCTTGAGCGTCTGCAGATTCCTTCCACTCTCGGTTTGATTAGGTGCAGATTTGGTGCTCCTTAGTGCTAGTTTGATTCCCCGCTCATGAACTGTTTATGAATATCCTTGAAAATTGTCGGACTTGATGCTTTCTTTTGAACTAAATTACAACTGCCTGCTGACATACCAGTGTAAACTGAATACAAGCGAATAAGTTCGCTGTTTTCATCCAGCAATTCTCCTAGTTAATTCCCACCAGGGGGGTGGGGTGGACCGGGGGGGGTGGGGTTGGGGGTGGGGGTGGGGTGGGGGGGGGGGGGGGGGGGGGGGGGGGGGGGGGTTTTTTTTTTGGGGGGGGGGCACCATCTAGAATTCTAGATCCACTGCTGTCACCCATTGGGCACTAGGGCACTGTTTGAGTTGGATGTACTTATAATTCAGTTATGCACCCTGATGGTTGGAATTGTACCAAAATTATGTATCTTCAGTTGATCTTTCGTATCTCTGTGACGTTCATGCACTCTATAGGGCGGTGTTTG
Source organism: Triticum urartu (assembly GCF_003073215.2). Taxonomy (NCBI): domain Eukaryota; kingdom Viridiplantae; phylum Streptophyta; class Magnoliopsida; order Poales; family Poaceae; genus Triticum; species Triticum urartu. The sequence goes on along the minus strand of NC_053024.1, from coordinate 285,598,641 downwards.
GGTTTTGTGTAGTTATAATTACTGTCATGCTGGAGAGGACTGTATTTGTCAAAAATCTTGATGCTGCAATTAGTTGTATATACTATGATTTTTGTTAACATTTGATCCCTTTTGGGCAGGGCTTGGAAGGTTTGTTTGGTCACACTCTCAGCACTGATTGGTGGAAGGTGTTGTGGTTCTCTGTTGTCTGATATCTCGCTCGAATCCATAGTGAGAGCGTGGCTGCTGTTCGTACCTTTTTGAGCTGTGACGGAATGGAGTGCAACAAGGATGAGGCCCTTAGGGCGAAGGAAATTGCAGAGAGGAAGTTCCAATCCAGGGACCTGCAGGGGGCCAAGAAATTCGCCCTCAAGGCCAAGGCTCTCTTTCCGGATCTCGAAGGTATTGTGCAGATGATCACTACCTTGGATGTTTACCTTACTTCGGAGGTGAAGATTGCTGGTGGGAAGGACTGGTACTCTATCCTTTCCGTGGACATGTCGGCAGATGATGAAACTCTGAAGAAGCAGTACAGGAAGTTGGTGCTTCAGCTCCATCCCGACAAGAACAAGTCAGTTGGTGCTGAGGGTGCTTTCCAGATGGTTCAAGAGGCATGGACCGTGCTGTCCGACAAAACCAAGAGAGCGCTGTTTGACCAAAAAAGGAAACTGATTGCAATGCAACAGAAGACATCTCAATCAAATAAGACAAGTGCAGCCAATGGCTTTGAACATTTCGCAGCCAAAGCACCCGCTTCCAAGGCAAGTGCAAACAAAGAAAAGACAGGATCAGCAACATCTGCAGTGCGCCAGCGCCCGCCCCCGCCCCCACCCCCACAGCGCCCGTCTCCACCCCCGCCACCACAGCGGCCGCTTCCCTGCCATCAGGCTGCTGCTCCAGCTCCACCTCCAGCAGCACAACCTACATTTTGGACCTCATGCAACAGGTGCAAGATGAATTTTGAATACCTCAGAGAGTATTTAAATCGCAATCTGCTTTGCCCTAGCTGCCGCGAGCCATTCATAGCAAAAGAGGTTCCGATGCCACCACCTGAGGTTGTTCAGGCAGTACGTGATTCAAACATCCGTGGTGCAACTCACGATGCAAGCACTGGCAGAAAGTTTCAGTGGGGTCTGTTCTCAAGGACAGCTGGTCCAGCTAGTGCTACTGCATCATCTGCTGCTGGTGCTCAAGCTGCTAATATGGTTCATCAGACGTATGAGAAAGTCAAGAGAGAGAGGGAGGAGGCGCAAGCTGCAGCAAGAAGGGAAGAAGCTCTTCAGAGGAAGCACAATCCTCTAAAAAGGAAAGCAAATGTGTCCGAGAATGTTAACCATGGAATGGGTGATGTTGCATCTGGAAAGAAGATGAAAACTGTGGGTAACGATGCTGGAGTTGGTTCTTCCTCCATTCTCTCAGGTCCATGGGCCAATTATGTTGGAACGCCTGGTGGAACTATACCATTTTCAAGCAACAGTGGAGCCTTTGAGTTTCAAGGTGCTAATGGTGTGATACCGAATTGGAGACCCAGGCCTTCTACTCGGATCAGCGTAACTAGGACTTTCTCTAAGAAGGATATTAGGAGCATTTTGATTGACAAGATGAAGAGCAATTTGAGGGAGAATCTAAAGGAGATAAGAAGTAAACCACTCCAAGTTACAGTTAATGGAAAAGCTAGCGAGAAACATGTGGTTAACGAACATGTTGAGGGTAATGAAACTCTTGCATCAGATGATTCTACCGCAAACAAAGATGTCTCTGCTGATCCAGAGGAGAATGGTTCTTCTAATAGCGCAGATGCTGAAAATGAAGATGACAACACTTTCTCCTATACTGTTCCTGATCCTGATTTCCATGATTTTGACAAGGATCGTACTGAGGAATCTTTTCAGAGTGATCAAATTTGGGCTTCATATGATGATGAAGATGGTATGCCTCGTTATTACGCATACATTCAGAAAGTTACCTCCTTGACTCCATTTAAGGTCAAAATAAGTTATCTTGCATCGAGGACAAATAGTGAATTTGGACCATTGAATTGGGCTTCTTCTGGCTTCATAAAGACATGCGGTGATTTCAGGATTGGTAAATACGAAACCGTAGATATAATCAATATGTTCTCTCACCAGATAAAATGGGAGAAAGGTCCACGTGGGGTGGTCAAAATTTATCCGCGGAAAGGTGATATCTGGGCTTTGTACCGAAATTGGTCCCCTGACTGGAATGGAGATACTCCTGATAATGTGCTTCATGTTTATGATCTGGTTGAGGTACAGGATGATTATGATGAAGATAATGGAATTTCTGTCATTCCCTTGATTAAGCTCACTGGATTTCGAACAGTTTTCCAGCATCATCAGGACCGGGATGCCATCAAGAGGATTCCAAAGGGAGAGATGTTTCGGTTTTCACATCAGGTTCCCTTTTACAGGATGTCAGGGGAAGAAGCTCCAAATGTCCCTAAAGGTAGCTTTGAGGTAGATCCAGCTGCTATCTCTAAAGAACTTCTTCAGGGAATCACTGAAACTGTGAAGGAGGCAGAGGGAACTTCTAAATGCTGATTAAAACAGTTGATGCTGACTCGGTTACGCCTTTGTTGACCTGCCGTTTTGAATCAAATATTTGTTGACATCTGCTAGTTTCTATAGTTTCCTAGCCTCTACTACTTTTGACTATCACCTTTGTATACAGTTGTTGGTCTGGGGCTAGCCATTCCTAAATCATCTTGTATGGCATCTGGGCATGTGTCTTGTCATCTCAAAACTTAAACAGTGATGCTGATAATGTGAGTTAGAGACATAGTCATTTTGTATGTCACAAAAACTTGGAAGTGCTGATACTTCTACAATATGTTGTTTTATCTCTAGCTGTATGAGAATGAAGGTTTTGCTATTTTATCTGGTTGCTCAACATACCACTTGGTTAACATTATGGATGGTTTGGATCGGTACTCCACGAACATCCTTTTCCAGGTTGTTACCAGCAGTACTGATATTTGTGGCCGAACAGTGTATCACAGTATTGTTTTGTCCTTATTGTCAGCGAAGTTTTTCCCTTTTCTGGAGTTTTCTTTTAATTCTTTTACTCCCTCCGGTCCATATTGGTTGTCGCAGCTTTAGTACAACTTTGTACTAAAGCCGTGGATCAGAGGGAGTACTGCTAACCAAATCCTGAATGGCATTAATATTTGGACATATGAAGAAGAAAGTTCTTTGCAGAATATCCGCTGTTTGTTTTCAGGTATGCGGACTGTCCATGTAATGCTTACCTACAACCTTTTTTGTGGGCAAAAACATGTACTCATTAGATTCACAGCTTATTATGTACAGATTGCCTCTTCTGGACCTCACAGCCGCGATCTATAATGCCCCACAGCTGCGGTGTACAACCCCTCCTATTTCCAGAAGAAAAGAGTCTGGCAGCAATCGAAGGCAGAACCAGTTACTTGGTGAGCCTCATGGATGATGCACACTTGTGGAGAGTGAGCAATCAAGCATGGTTCAATCCTGAGGTGTCATTGTGGTTGTGGAAACTGAGGAACTAAGCAAGGTTCTTCAACCTCAGTTGACCTTTGTTGACAGTGAGTGGCCTGGCATGGCTAAGTGAAGCAAAATCGGTTCTTATCATAACTGCGCCCAGGGAAAGTCAAGGTATCAACTGTCATTTACTCATTTTTCTCCTGTCTTCCTGCATTTGCACAATACCGTTTGCTTTTCTTCTGACGTCCTTGTCTTGAAATATACTTTAGCTATTGTATGTCTGCATAAGATAGTATTACTGTCGATGTGAAACTTTTCCGCTGGAACTACTGTTACTATTAGACTTAGCAAAAACTTGTGTCTTGCTTGGCTTGGTGTACTTGCATTTATTTCATTATTATTAGTAAAATAGCGCGTCTGCTGAACTAGCCTATGTATTTTTTGTTATAAAGATATTGGAATATGTCCTTTTTGGCAAATTCCCCTTAACTTTACTCGAAGAACATTTAAGAGTTGCTGGTGACATAGCCCTTTTAGGTCCATATCACCAGGAACAAGAATCTCTGTCTTAAAGGAAAGAATGTAAGCAAAGCCAGAACGCATCGCATTTCCTTCACCCAAAGTCGAGATGGACATGTGAGCTTGTGTTTGATCTAGCTCCGGATATACTGCTTTGCATATATGGACTCAGGTGGAGCTATGTGGACCAAAGGGACTTTAGATATTTCCTAGGTACAGTAGTATGTTGCGCCAACGGTCTCTCGTCTCTCTGTTATCCGATTTAAGCTTTAACAAGCTATATGTAAGGTCATGTCTTACTGTGTGCCTTATGAAGGCTAGTTTTCCATTATCACGTGCTCACCATAGAGGCGCAAAAATTAATAAGCAATTGAACGGGAAAATGGGTGGAAAGCCTTGTGTGCTTACAAAGTGTTTGTACCGTGTTAGTTGTCTCTTATATTTCCGATGACCTACATTGATCTGATAATTTACTGTCGGTTAGAGGTTGAGGCAGGTCTAACATCAGCTATTTTTGATGGCAACAGAACAGAGTATGGATGACGCATCTCTGGCCTGAGCACGACATGATCCAGGCGTTATCTAGGTAGGGTTGGTTATCGATCCTCTGTGATAACATTTATGTTCCCTGGATGTGAGTATGAAATCTGCTTTTTTTTTATAACAGGCGAGTATGAAATCTTGCAGGTTGTTGGAATAGACTGCCCTGACGGTGAGGGTCGGTCAAATGCGGTCTCGATTGGTTGCCCACGGACACACTTGTCGGTCGGTTGCTACTGATTTTATCTTTCTTATTATTTTCATTTCTGATTGCCGTAAACCATGAAAGGAGTACCCGTCCATTCATCTTAATGGTTCTACAGTGGGTTTTCAGTAATGAAAATCGGAAGGGGGAAGCCCTTCTTTGATCAAAAATAATAATTCATAATGGAGGTTCGGGATTTGCATTGGATTGCGTGGCTATGGTTTGTTAGTGAATGAATGGCTGTGGTCCATCTTATAGGCTGGTACCAAATTGTTGCATACGGCCAGGCTCAAGTTTGAGCCCAAGAAATTGAAAAATCTGCAGACACAGCACATGCACATTGGCACATATCCGTTCATTTTGAAATGGCAGCAATCCAGCCAGGGCTGGAGCACGGCACTCTCCTTGTTCAATGGCGTTTCATTTCATTCAAGTGGACTGATGTCAACTCTGGATTGCATCTAGCGTCACGTTGATTAGTATCGTTAATTCGTTGGAGGTCGATCGGGTGGCTAGCGAACTAGCATTGCCGATAGAACCATGGCCTCCACTCCAGGCGCATCCCCGTGCCCGCTCGGCCGTCTTGTCCCCGCCGGAAGAGTACGCGGACGTCATCTCCGCCGTCGCCCAGGCCGGTCGCCCCACACACTGCAAGATCGTCTACGTTTGCAGGTACGCCAATTTACGCCAATTTTACACAGATGGCGGCACCTACGCCTTCTCTGGGGAAGCATGCCAACGGCCCCAAACATACCATATGGCGAGCAGAGCCGGCCCGGGGAGGGTCCTCTCCTCTTCCCGCGGCACGAGGAGATGCTGCGTCGGCAATGCCAGGGAGCTGGCGCGGCTTCTCGGAGCGCTGCTGCCGAGGAGGCGGCGGGGCTGCCGGCGGACTCGTGAGGCTGTGCAGCATGGGCATGGAGACGCTGAGAGGCATCGGCGCCATCGTCCTTCTCGAGGAAAGGGAATGTGACCGTATGCATCGTTCTGATGCAGAGGCCGGAGAGTCCCCTCTTTTCGAAAAATAGGTGAACCATGTGACGAGGATCATCTTCTAAGTGTTAGTCGTGAGTAATCTACTCTTCTCACAAGTACTGGGAGCCCTCCTCTAGCGACACGGGGGCGCCCCTGTTCGCACCGCCGCTCCCCTCCCTCCCTCGCACCCAGTCTCGCCGCCACCTGAGGAGGCCGCCGGCAAAGGCCGCGCGCGCTCCGGGGATGGTGGCGGCGAGGCGCTTCTCCTCCACCGCGCAGCCACCGTTTCGTCAGAGGAGGGACGACAGGCTGCATCAGATTGGATTGGGCGCCTGGCCTCGGAGGTGGGCGGAGGCAGCGCCCGTCGGCGTCGTCCCAGTGTCACTGCCAGCCAGTCCCGGCCCCCTGTGTGCGGCGGCCCGTTGCTGCTTGCTCGGGCGCTGCTGGTCTGGGACGGGGGCGGATCTGGGGCTTCCTTCCCAGATCCGGTCGGTGTTGGCTGGGCCGCCAGGTGGGGTCAGCCGGGGAGGTGGTGTTGCTGGGTGGTGGAGGTGGGAGTGGTGGAGGCTGGTGGCGGTGGGTGCTGTTGGTGGTGCTTGGTGGACTGCTGCGCCGGTTTTCGATCACCCCCGCCTTTGGTCAGTGCTATGGCGTTTCGGATCTGGTCTCCGGCAGGTGCACGGTGGCGCGCGTGGGGCGTGTTCGTGCTCCTGATGTTTGGCTACAGCCCGGGACCATGGTGGTTCCTGGCCTCGGGCAGCGCTCCTCTGCTCCTCGCCGGCATGGTGCTCGGTTAGGTTCGGCGGCTCGCGCTGCGTCCGGTGGCCCTGCGTTCGGACGGCCATTGGTGGTTCTAGTGCCTAGTGCTGATGTTTGGCCGTATGCGGTTTCCGCGGGGTGCGGTTGGCTGCGACGATTCATGTGCTTCTTCGTCTCGGAGGGGCCCGATGGTGCTGGTGGTCAGCTATCGTCTTGCTGTAAGTATGTGCTCAAACTCCGGGTGAGAACCTTGCATCGACTATGTCGATGTCGGCGGCAATGGTGTCTGTGGACATCGTTTTCCTCGTAGGAGGTGTCGTTGCGGAGCTCCAGCACCTGCAGTACCTTGTTTTGTGGTATCCAGGTGAAAACCTAAGATCTGGCTTCTCGGATCGGATGGCAGTCTTGTGTCCTTGTCGGCACTACCTCCCTGGAGGCGTCATCTTGGAGACCCAAACGGTGGCTTCTGTGCCTGCGTGTGGTTGAGGGTGCAGCGTTTGGTGGTGGTGGTGGTGGTGTGGCCAAGTTGGGAACAGTCGGAGGGTCCAATGGTGGTGGTGGTGGTGGTGCGACTGGCTTGGAGTCGACGGTGGTTGTTTGGTGATGTTCTTTGGGGTTTGGTGGCGGTGCCTTTGGTGCCGCAGGGCGGCCATCTGTTTCCCCCTCGTGAAGGTGTCTCGCTATGCATGCTCAAGACTCTCCCTTGGCGCCCGATGTATTGCGGCGAGCGTCGTGCTCTTGGTGATGTCTTGGTTCATCTTTGCTTTTTGATGGCGCTAGATGCCTCCCCAAATTGTTAATCGTTCCGATCTTCCGTGGCGGGGCACCCAGTCAAGGTTCGTGCTTTTCGCACTCGTTGGTTGTGGTTGCTCCTCAGTTGTGCCGTGGGGCTCGGTATGCACGCAATGCGGTGCGTTAGGTTCCTCGCAAATTGTGATCCCTCGACAACACCCCATAACTACTTGTGTCTGCCGTGGTGATGGTCCTTTTAGTCTGCTAGCTAGGTCCCGCCCTTGTTGGGTGTCTTGCTCTTCTCTTCTTCTTGTAACCTTGTTGTACGGTTTTCGGCCCGGTTTCTCTTATAAACGGGTCAACTTGTTTTAGGTTTTCGATCCGGTTTCCCTTATAAACTGGATCACTCTCCTGGCATTTTGGCCACTTTGAGTAATATATTCAGGTGGAGGGACTCCTCCCCCGGTGATTCTCAAAAAAAATAAAAAAAAATAGCGCCGGCGATGGCACAGCGCTTCGACGCCATTGTGGAGGAAAAGCTTCACGGGTCGTCGGGCTTGTCTTTCAAGTCTTGACCCCTTTTTCAACAACAAAAATTAGGGCCCACTTGTTTCATTATTATCACGGACTAGCACCTCAATTTTGTCAAACTCTGGTGTTATTATTGTTTGGTTCAAGAATTAAGAAACCGTAGTAGTAATAAGTTCGGTGAATGAATACATCTCCATAGCTAGTGTGCGTGGGTGGTGCATCTTGATCCTGCAAAGCATCCTGCCTTTGCCTTTTGCGACGCAGAGAAACGGACCGTACGCATTTCTCTCACTCTTGTGTCTAACAAACACGACAGCTGCCTAAGAACATGAAGACACAACCACAACAACACATTCGGCTCAACCGTGTGTACAAGTAACGTGGAAGGGGAATCAACTTGTCACTTTGCGACACACTGCCAAGACATGGAATGGGATGATGATTGATGAATGATATTCCCTCTGTAGAGAAATATAAACGGTCTTATATTTCTTTTCAGAGGGAGCACTGTACTAATCGACAGCAGGACATGGCAAAAGTTAACTGTAGCGCGGTGCGTTCCGGAGTTCCCCTCGCCCGATTTAACAAGCAGGTCTTCCCTCTGCTCTTCTTCAAACTAGGAACAGAAATTGGGGCCAGACAGATCCATCACCTTGGACATGTGAGCGCTGCTATGACATGATGACACTTCTTCAAATGCAGATCGACGGCCTTAACTTAACTACACCTTAAACAAGCAACAAGTCAACCATTAACGACATACATAGTTCAACGAGTCAGATGGGCTCATGATGAACTAGTGCATCGAATAATCAAGCGTGCTCAACGGCGCGGCACCTGCCGACTGACCGAGGCTTCTACTCACCAGAAAAGAACCGTGGAGGGAGGAGAACTTACATCGATCGATCCTCACGCCAGCTCGCAAGGCACCCATTGTTTCACTCTCAGGCTCAGCTCGCTAGGAACGGAGGTTGACCACTCCTCCAAATCCGGAAGGGGACCCGTCAACGCGATGTAGTTTACGCTCTCCTTCTCCGAAAGCCTCTTCCAGTTTAGCTGCGATATAGTAGGGTCGTATCATCAGCAGGAGATCATTTTGCACCAGCAGTCGAGAATACACAGTTTCAGTAGTCTGGTAAAAAAAAAAGATTCTTACTTGCCCTGGAAATGCAGAGCATAGAGCCTTGATTGTGGGATTCTGAACCCAGGAGGAAACATCCCCGTCGGCAGCAAGAGATACGGCGGTATCTCCAGCGCCGCAGTTGACCATGATTCGACCATCGGGCATCAGCTTCTTCGCAATCTCTAACCAAGTTTCCACCTGCAACAATGTCGACACCACGGTGAAGACAGCGGAAGTTCGTCGAAATGATGTAAATACTCCGTAAAAGCACCATTCATCAATTTACAATTCTCGGATGTGCTGTTTGTAGAAATATGCAAAATCTTTGTGTACCACAGTTCCTCTAATTCTGTTATAAAGATCATTTCATTTTTATGCATTTGCATTTATTCTGGAATGTATAAGTTTTTTATGTCAGCTTTTCAATGCCAATTACATACCAGACCGAACTGAGTATGAGCATTCATTTATACAACATGCTAACAGTTCAAATTTGTAACCACCATGAATTTATTTGTGGTGGAGCTATGGTGACCATACCACAATATGGTTCTGTTGTGTTGTGAAGGGAGCACGAGACATATATAATACTGAAAAACTATAAACTCTAAATGCTAGCCATGGTAGAAATACATACAGAATAATAACAAATGAACTAAAAGGGAATAGCAAGGGAGATTTTACTTCCTGTAGCTGAGGTAAGACTTCTCCATCAGCAAATAAATCAACAACAATACCTGCAGACATGAGCTAGGTACCGTCAGGCACGAGCAAGTCAGTTCCCCAAACTAAAAACTTTAAAGCCTCTGAAAAGCCAATTATATGTATTCTATCACCATTTTTTATCACACTGAGTCTAAATTTACTACAGATAATCATTGAAAACTGATTACTAGAGAGCTTGCCATAATTAAATTCCAAGAAGGCAGTAAAACATGCATTATGTTTGCATCAGATAAAATGTTCACCAGCAAATCCTCCTTCGACTGTAGCCGATGGGGAAAGTGCATCGCCAATATGCACTGAAAGTGAACCACCTAGTTCCGTGGTCTTCTCTAAAGTGGACATACCAAAATAATCCCTCGACAATTCAATTACCTGTCATGAAACGATAAAGTTTTTCAGGGTTTTCAGTTATGATCAGGAAAAGAATAAAACACAAAAAACAAGGCTGAAAAACATGAATAGTTGTAATTGCGTAAGCAATCACAGAATAATGGTAATGGATGTTTTCTTGAAATAGCATAACCAACATTACTGGTATAAAAAAAAGCCCAAAAAAATTACAAAAAAATAATGCTGTTCTGACAAGTTTCCAAGACTACCGTATAACTGAAATTGGTAAAATTCTCCAGACATTCAGTCATGTATTCAGTAAACAAATTGAAGGACAGTGATAACAGTTTTCACCGTCGGATCAATCTCCCATCCGATAAGTTCTATCCAAGGCCAAACTTCTAGCATCATGTGTGCTGCTGTCCCAGCACCCTGAAAGAAGCATGTAGAGAAGAAATGAATCACATCTGCAAGAGGTGTGAATAGCTAATTATTTAAATAAGGAGCGCTATGACGCTGTATTGCTTGTCTAAGTAGATCACCTAATGCTCTTACTAGGAATTGTGACGTACAATACTCTATACAAACTCGTTGCAACTGGTTGAATACTAAAGTAGCGCGTAAAACAGCAGATTTTTTTTACTATTTTTTGGATTTTACTGTTCATGTGAGCCCGAGCTCACAAAGTCACTTTGGTTTCGCAGAAACAATGACGTGTATAGAACAGGAGCATGGCTAAGAAATGTCAGAGAATGGATTTACCAAACCTAGAAGTGCAACAGGGCCGCGTGGAACAACGGTAGGTAGGCTGACACACTCATCCTGAATGAAAAAAAAAACAAAACGGGTTATAAGAATTTACATTCAGTGACCGCTTTGAGGGAAAGAAAAATGGTACTATGTAAATACAAGAGGTGAAAGAATAATATATATGATGCCTTCATTAAGAAATTAACCCCTTGCATTGCACGGCCAACTGGCGATGAATGATGATGCCAGCAATGAGCAGTGTTGGAAGCTGATTAAAACTTTTTCTGTGTGATAAAACATATTTTCCGTGCGATGGTTCTACATATGTAACAAATCCTGTGCGGTGAAAACAACTTTTTTGTTGTCATACCGAAAACGTAGGGGTGCATTTATAATGCTAACAGAGCAACAGACCTATTGAAAGCATCGAGCATAAATTCCTAATGCCTACAGCCTACTAGGTGCTCGATAATATGCTTATAACAATTATGTATTCATACCGGTTAGCATGCTTTGTCCATAGACCCTCTTATCTGGCGACCGTTCGCTGGGAGGGGGTGGCATTTGTGAACGACGACAATTTTAATTGGTTGGGGGGTGGTAGTTTCTTTAAAACAACATGGCATTTTCTGGAATGAAGCCATGGCATTTTCTGGAATGAAGACTCAAAACCGCCATCCTCCAAAAAATGTCATGCTGTTCTGAAGAAATTGTCACCCCCTATACAATTAGAACTGCCAGGAAAAACATTGGAAATGTCACGCTCTTCTAGTATTGAGCCTTTGGTTAGGTTGTGAGTTCAAAACTTTGTATTGTGTTTTTGCTATTTTCATCTATTTTACAATTTTTCACTATTTTTATCCGATGTGATTGCAGGTAATTTCTTTGGAAAATTAAAATTTCAATCAAGATTAATCAGATTTACGGATCATGTGGATGCAACATGTGCAACGCTGTTCAAACAGTTTGGGATGGTCCGAGGATGATATTTCATCTGTTTTAAGACTGATAAAATGCAACGATGTGTTGTTTTAAAATGTCTTAAAAAGGCCCTAGCTTTTTTAAATACAAACATTGGCTCTAATTTTCAACTTGTATTTACCTCCATATCTTTGATAATTCATGATGATTAGTATAAATACATAAAAATAATTGAAATTAATATGAACTAGAAAGATGTTGGTAAAGAAACAACAAGAAGGTGGACTAGAACTTAACACCAAGGCACGTCAAGATCCAACACTCTAGGAGAGCAGTGACCACACGATCCACCGACCTCCTCTATGGTGTCAACATGACCGTCACCAACAAGGTGTATCAAGGTGGACCACCACAATGCCATTACTGGGGAACAAAACTCTTAACCCTAAGAGACCTAACTTTAATGCTGCAACACATATATGGGTCACTCCGCACCGGAGGAGGAGGGGACTCGTGGCTTTGTCGGCGGGGAGTAGGTGGAGCGGTGGCGGCTATTGTGGTTTTATGGAGAGGGATATGGCTACACAACCTATATCGTTCAACATGTCATGACCGGCGAAATAACGTCGTGAGAACCAGAATGACCTCGTCAATCTCAAAATTTCTCCTTCCGAGTAGGACTGGACACTATGAAATTTTGAAATAAAAAACAAAAGCAACCTAAAGTTTAAACATAAATGTCTCACCCCCGCAAAAAAAAACATAAATGTCTCTTAAATTGGCTTTCGTTGGTTTAATTCAGTTAGGAAACATCAATGTACTTGATATATATTATAGAAACCGGACCGTACCATACATCAAAGGAGAAAAGCTAAAACTAGCCTTAGTGGTTTTTAAGCATATCGACTATCCCCATCATCAAACTAGTAAAAACCGGTAGAACCGTTCGATTGATAGTGAACCAGGCTGTTCAATCTCCATCCACAAATATCGCTCAATATTTTTATTTCGTGTGGGAAATATATGGGTAAAAACTTTTACGAACGAAAATAGTAAAGAAAACACGTCAGCTAGGTTTCCTTATCTGGCCTGGACCATGTGATTTGGAGGCGTTTCCGTTTTCTTTTTTGGAAATGGGGGCGTTTACTTATGTGGCCTGAGGTAAGAGATGACCGGCTAAGGCAAATATATTTACAAGTGTTAATTTTCTCAACTGTTCAGATATTCTATGCCCTCTACTACCTCCCGTGAGGTAAGAGGGGCCATGTTAAAACAGCTCTACCGTCATACGTTTTGTCAAGAAAAGAAAAGAAAAGAAAAGCTCTACCGTCATACGAGGTATATACTCATATGATGGATGTAGAGCGGTAATCTAAAAATGTCGGCTCATGCATCCAAATTCTGTTTAGATTAGTACCCAGTAGGAATTGGTCCAGGCGCTCTTCTTGGGGAGAATGCTGTGGATGTTCCCTGCACGAGACAACCAAACACGGAGCTCGAACTCACTCGATTCAGAAACCAACACCAGTCCAAATCGGCGAGCAACCGGTGACACGTACGGGTGGGGTCGAGGACGAGGTAGCGGTTGGAGGGCGAGTCGATGACCATGATGACCTCGTTGAAGGCGGTGCGGTAGGAGGCGAGGAGCACCAGCTCCTCCTCCTCCCCCTGCTGCTGCTCGGCGGTCGTGGCCGCGACCTCGTCGGGGGCGCAGCGGAGCCGCGCGAGGGAGCGCGGCTGCTGGACCTTGGCTTGGCGGCCGCGGTGGAGGAGGAGGAGGCGGGCCGGGGACAAGGTTAGCGGCATGGTGGCCGGCATTGCTCTTGCTGCTGCGGGATAGAGCTGGGGCTCGGCTCCTTGTTAGTGTTAGCTAAATATAGTTAGCTGTCCCAAGATCAAACCTAAGTGGACCGGAGCAGCTGCACGAGGACTCCAATCCTTATATAGGAGATTACTACAAGGTGACATAGAGCGGCAAATTTTCGTGTTTTGACCCTTTTCTGAAATCTATTCGAGATTTGATCCTAATTTGATTTTTTTTCGAGATCTGATCATTTTGCTATCGCGAGATTCCATGGCGATAGGGTCTAACAGCCTACCGCCAGGGACTGTGGCGGTAGGAAACATCGCTACCGCCAACCGGGCTGGCAGTAGCCTGCATAACCCTACCGCCAAGGTGCTTGGCGGTAGGCACGAGCACGCACTGTGTTCAATACTTAGAAGATTTTTGGCGGTAGGGCATGCAACCCTACCGCCAGGGACCTTGGCGGCAGGCTGTTATACCCTATCGTCATGGTCTTTGGCGGTAGCAAAAAGATCAGATCTCGAATTTTTTTTAAACTAGGGTCAAATCTCAAATAGATTTTAAAAAAGAGTCAAAACACAAAATTTAGCCACATAGAGCTGCACGTGAGCAGCCAGCACACATATTGCTAGAAGCTAATACTATAACCGGTAAGGTATCAGCCTTGCCGACTTCCTATATCAGGATATTTCTTCTCTCCAGATATTTGTGCACTGCCGACATGCATGTTAGATATTTCCAGCAATCAGTTCACTGCTAGATGCACTTGCCAGGCAACATGATTATTTGCAACATTTCATGCCTTAATCGTGTTGCCTATCTTTGATATCTTGTATGCCTATTCGCTCTCTTATTTGCAGAAACTTGGGTCTGCCGAGGGGTTTAGTGAGAGATACCTGCTAACTGGCCATCTTTAGTTGAGACGCACTTTGCCTCGATTTTACCATCTTCCATGCACTCATGTATGAAGTTGTACCTTGTGTCGATGTGCTTTGCTTCTGTCGTGATAAACCGGATTCTTGCATAATGCAATTGCTGATTTGTTGTTCACCCTGAGCGTAACCTTGCCATCTGATTGGGTTTTCAATTCATTAAGCAGTCGTGCAACCCATATGTTTCTTAGTTGGTGTTTCCATGTAGCGACTCACAATTCCAACCGCATAAGCTATGTATGGTCTTGTATTCACCAAATATCAAAGGCCTCCAACTACACTGCGGTAGTCTGTCTAATCAACTAGATGCCTCTCGCTTGATTTACTCAACTTTAACCTCGCCTCTATCAGTGTCTGTGACGTTGCAAGTAGCAAGCCGACACTTCTTTAATATTTTTGCTGCATAAGATAATTGACACAAGATAATTTCTTCATCTTTCTGTTTTACCTCAATCCCCAAATAATAGCTTAATAATCCGAGGTCACTCATGCTGAATAATTGCTTCATCTGCATCTTGAATTTTGCAATTTCAATGGGTGCTCTCGTTCCTGTGATAATCAAGTCATCCACATAGACACCAACTAGGAGACTTGTATCACCAATAATTCTCTTGTAGACAGCATGCTCAAGTGGGCTTCTCTCAAACATGAGTGGCACTAGGCCTTTATCAAGTTTTGTGTACCATGCTCTTGGTGCTTTATGAAGTGGATATTCAATTTGGGTCTCGGGTCCAGCACCGCTTCGATGCTTGAAGATAGTGTGCTGGCCTACAACTTCACGCAATCACGCATTAATTCTGGGTCATGAGAATCTTAAATCGTATATCTCCAACTATTATAAACAACTATTCGGGCCTTCGGCAGAGAGCACGGTTTTCCTGAATGAGTCTGTTATTGGAGATATCCCTCAACTTAGGTCAGAGGAAAATGAGATCCTAACTGCACCATTTATCGAGAAGGAGGTTCTAGATGCAATATCACAAATGAAACCGAACAAAGCACCGGGACCAGATGGGTTCCCTGCGGAGTTCTATAGAAAATGTTGGCATATTATTAAGGATGACCTTATGCCTATGTTTCACGATTTTTTTAACGGGCATCTAGAACTATTTTATCTTAACTTTGGTATGGTTACATTATTGCCAAAGAAAGAAGGAGCGATTCGTATCGAGCAGTTTAGGCCGATATGTCTTCTGAACATGAGTTTCAAAATATTCACGAAAGTAGGGACTAATAAACTGACACGGATCGCCCATTCAGTGGTGCATCCTAGTCAGACGGCCTTCATGCCTGGGAGGCACATCCTAGAAGGGGTAGTCGTTCTCCATGAAATGCTCCATGAAATCCATTCGAAGAAGCTAGATGGGGTTATTTTCAAAGTGGATTTTGAGAAGGCATACGATAAAGTTATTGGCCTTTTCTCCAGCAAGCAATGCGCATGAAAGGTTTTAATGAGATACGGCAGAACCAAGTGGGTTCTCTAGTCCAAAAATGTAGTGTCGAAATTAAGGTCAACGATGATATCGGTCACTATTTTCAGATTCATAAAGGTTTGAGACAAGGGATTCGATGTCTCCCCTCTTATTTAATATAGTGACGAATATGTTGACCGTTCTTCATCTAGTTGATGGGGGAGTTTCCATTTTACAATATGCGGATGACACTATTCTTTTCATGGAGCATGACATTGCAAAAGCTCGGAACATGAAATTAGTTTTATGTCTCTTCGAACAATTATCGGGGCTAAAAGTCAACTTCAACAAAAGCGAATTGTTCTGCTTTGGTCGGGCCAAAAAGGAGCAAGACACATATAGACAATTGTTCGGTTGCGAATTAGGTTCTTTGCCCTTTAGTTAATTGGGCATACCAATTCACCATCGCAAACTCTCCAATGAAGAGTGGAAATGCATCGAAGATCGAATTGAAAAGAAGCTTAGCTGTTGGAAGGGAAAGCTAATGTCGTATGGCGGTCAGCTAATGCTTATTAAGTCAGTACTCTGATGTTCCTACTATCTTTCTTTGAGGTACCCAAAGAGGTACATAAGAGACTAGATTTCTTTCGATATCAATTCTTCTGGCAGTCAGATGAGGCCAAGAAGAAATATCGCCTAGCACGATGGGATATAGTATGCCGACCCAAGGATCAGGGAGGTCTCGGTATGGAGAACCTGGAAATTAAGAATAAATGCCTTATGAGTAAATGGCTTTATAGGTTATCAGTAGAGAATGACGATATGTGAGCACAAATATTACACAATAAATATCTGCAACCGAAAACTCTTGCCCAAGTCACCACGAGGCTGAATGATTCGCCATTCTGGAAGGGGCTTATGAGAACGAAAGACTTGTTCTTTCGTAGGACCAAATTTCTTGTTGGCAATGGGATGACAACAAGAATTTTGGGAGGATACGTGGCTAGGGGAGACAACATTAGCCATACAATATCCAAGCCTTTATAATATTGTCCAACGTAAGGAAGATTATGTAGACACAGTATTACAATCGGTTCCCTTGAATATTCAGTTTAGGAGATCTTTAGTTGGGGAGCGGTGAAATTCATGGATGCATTTGGTACGGAGATTGATGGATGTTCAATTATCCGACCAACCTGACTCATTACACTGGAAGTTGGCTAGAAACGGAGTGATTACGGTAAAATCTTTTTATTTGGATCTCATTAATTCTGGCCCAATCCCGAGATCTATTCATATATGGAAAGTTAAGGTTCCCTTGCGTATTAAAATCTTTATGTGGTTTGTCCACAAGCAAGTGATCCTAGCAAAGATAATTTGTTAAAGTGACGATGGGTAGGCAGTTCACAATGTTGTTTTTGTGATCATGATGAAACAATAAAACATCTCTTCATAGACTGCCCTCTCGCCAAATTACTTTGGCGAAAGATTCATATAGCCTTCAACATCTTCAGTTAGCATTGAATCATTATTTGGGACGTGGTTAGCTGGCATGGACCATACTACCGTGGCTCGTATTCGAATTGGAATATGTGCACTTATGTGGGCTATATGGAACTGCAGGAATGATATGATTTTTAATAGACAACATATTTTAACCTTCTTGCAGGTCATCTTCAGAGCTACGGCATGGATCCGTACGTGGTCCTTACTCACTCCTATGGACTTCAGGGAGCCATTGATTATTGGGTGCAACCAATGGAAGATGGTAGCACGGGCTATATTCAACCGGTTGGATGACCGTCGCATAACAAGATAGGAGTCTAGGGCCCTAGTCCTTTAATTCATACCGGTTGTGACTTTGCGTTCTTTTATGTCTATTTGCTCCTTTTGCGAGCTGTAATATTTTGAATACTTTGTACTTCTTTGAGCTTTTAATAATATGACGGCATGCATCATTCACATGCAGAGAGGTGGCTACCGTGGACATCGAGGTGGCCGGGGTGGTGGCCGTGGGAGGTTTCGTCGACAGCCTCCGCCCCCGGCTGCTGTTGACCATGCGGCGACAGCTGTTGAGACAGATAAATGCTCAGTCTACTGATCTTACTAGTCAGGCGATGGATGTGGTAACGGCCCTGGCTAATGTTGAGGTTCCTGTGCCTGGGGCTGTGGCTGAGGCGTCTGACAGGTCTGATTCTGAGAGGGCGGCCAAGTGGGCGCGCAAGAAGGAAAAGATGCTCTGTTACCGGTGTGGTGAGAAGGGCCATTTTATTGCAGAGTGCGTGGCAGAGCTGTGTGACTCGTGTGGCAAGCCAGCACATGCTTCGGGAGAGTGCCCGTTATTGCGTGACCAGGCTCCTGCTCTGACTATGTATGGACTATATTGTGCGGAGCTTTTATTCTTCGAGTCCCTGGTCGCGAGGGAGATTCCAGAGGAGACACAAGGCTTGACTACCGGGATTGTGAAAGCAATCCAGGGCGAGGTGACTGAGGCTCAGATTATCCGGAGGCTTCAGGAGTTGGCACCGGGTGACTTCCAGTGGGAGCTGGTCAGCCTCGAAGCTAATGTTTTCAAGGTGGATTTCCCTTCTGTGGAGGATTTGTAGAAACTGCCGAGCTTTGGCTTGTGTAGAGTTCCTGGTACTAAGTGTATTTTGGAGTTTCACGAGTGGACGAAGGTGGAGCCTAAAGGAAAGCCACTTACTGTTGGAAATATGCCCTAGAGGCAATAATAAATTAGTTATTATTATTATATTTCCTTATTCATGATAATCGTTTATTATCCATGCTAGAATTGTATTGATAGGAAACTCAGATACATGTGTGGATACATAGACAACACCATGTCCCTAGTAAGCCTCTAGTTGACTAGCTCGTTGATCAATAGATGGTTACGGTTTCCTGACCATGGACATTGGATGTCGTTGATAACGGGATCACATCATTAGGAGAATGATGTGATGGACAAGACCCAATCCTAAGCATAGCACAAGATCGTGTAGTTCGTATGCTAAAGCTTTTCTAATGTCAAGTATCATTTTCTTAGACCATGAGATTGTGCAACTCCCGGATACCGTAGGAGTGCTTTGGGTGTGCCAAACGTCACAACGTAACTGGGTGGCTATAAAGGTACACTACAGGTATCTCCGAAAGTGTCTGTTGGGTTGGCACGAATCGAGACTGGGATTTGTCACTCCGTGTAAACGGAGAGGTATCTCTGGGCCCACTCGGTAGGACATCATCATAATGTGCACAATGTGATCAAGGAGTTGATCACGGGATGATGTGTTACGGAACGAGTAAAGAGACTTGCCGGTAACGAGATTGAACAAGGTATCGGGATACCGACGATCGAATCTCGGGCAAGTATCGTACCGATAGACAAAGGGAATTGTATACGGGATTGATTAAGTCCTTGACATCGTGGTTCATCCGATGAGATCATCGTGGAACATGTGGGAGCCAACATGGGTATCCAGATCCCGCTGTTGGTTATTGACCGGAGAGTCATCTCGGTCATGTCTGATGTCTCCCGAACCCGTAGGGTCTACACACTTAAGGTTCGGTGACGCTAGGGTTATAAGATATTAGTATGCGGTAACCCGAAAGTTGTTCGGAGTCCCGGATGAGATCCCGGACGTCACGAGGAGTTCCGGAATGGTCCGGAGGTAAAGAATTTATATAGGAAGTGCTATTTCGGCCATCGGGGACAAGTTTCGGGGTCACCGGTATTGTACCGGGACCACCGGAAGGGTCCCGGGGGTCCACCGGGTGGGGCCACCTGCCCCGGGGGGCCACATGGGCTGTAGGGGGTGCGCCTTGGCCTATATGGGCCAAGGGCACCAGCCCCAAGAGGCCCATGCGCCAAGAGAAGAGGGAAAGGAAGAGTCCTAAAGGGGGATGGCACCTCCTAGGTGCCTTGGGGAGGATGGACTCCTCCCTTGGCCGCACCCTTCCTTGGAGGAAGGGCCAAGGCTGCGCCCCCCCTCTCCCTTGGCCCTATATATAGTGGGGGGAAGGGAGGGCAGCATAACCTAAGCCCTGGCGCCTCCCTCTCCCTCCCATGACACATCTCCCTCCTCCCGCAGCGCTTGGCGAAGCCCTGTTGGAATCCCGCTACTTCCACCACCACGCCGTCGTGCTGCTGGATCTCCATCAACCTCTCCTCCCCCCTTGCTGGATCAAGAAGGAGGAGACGTCGCTGCTCCGTACATGTGTTGAACGCGGAGGTGCCGTCCGTTCGGCGCTAGGATCATCGGTGATTTGGATCACGACGAGTACGACTCCATCAACCCCGTTCTCTTGAACGCTTCCGCGCGCGATCTACAAGGGTATGTAGATCCACTCCTCCCACGTTGCTAGATGACTCCATAGATAGATCTTGGTGACACGTAGGAAAATTTTGAATTTATGCTACGTTACCCAACAGTGGCATCATGAGCTAGGTCTATGCGTAGTTTCTATGCACGAGTAGAACACAAAGTAGTTGTGGGCATTGATTTTGTCAATTTACTTGCCGTTACTAGTCTTATCTTGATTCGGCGGCATCGTGGGATGAAGCGGCCCGGACCAACCTTACACATACGCTTACGTAAGACCGGTTCCACCGACTGACATGCACTAGTTGCATTAGGTGGCTGGCGGGTGTCTGTCTCTCCCACTTTAGTCGGATCGGATTCGATGAAAAGGGTCCTTATGAAGGGTAAATAGGAATTGGCATATCACGTTGTGGTTTTTGCGTAGGTAAGAAACGTTCTTGCTAGAAACCCATAGCAGCCACGTAAAACATGCAAACAACAATTAGAGGACGTCTAACTTGTTTTTGCAGGGTATGCTATGTGATGTGATATGGCCAAAAGGATGTGATGAATGATATGTGATGTATGAGATTGATCATGTTCTTGTAATAGGAATCACGACTTGCATGTCGATGAGTATGACAACCGGCAGGAGCCATAGGAGTTGTCTTAATTTATTTATGACCTGCGTGTCAACATAAACGTCATGTAATTACTTTACTTTATTGCTAACCGTTAGCTATAGTAGTAGAAGTAATAGTTGACGAGACAACTTCATGAAGACACGATGATAGAGATCATGATGATGGAGATCATGGTGTCATGCCGGTGACAAGATGATCATGGAGCCCCAAGATGGAGATCAAAGGAGCTATATGATATTGGCCATATCATGTCACTATTATTTGATTGCATGTGATCTTTATCATGTTTATACATGTTGTTTACTTAGAACGACGGTAGTAAATAAGATGATCCCTCACTAAAATTTCAAGAAGGTGTTCCCCCTAACTGTGCACCGTTGCGACAGTTCATTGTTTCGAAGCACCACGTGATGATCGGGTGTGATAGATTCTAACGTTCACATACAACGGGTGTAAGACAGATTTACACACGCGAAACACTTAGGTTGACTTGATGAGCCTAGCATGTGTACAGACATGGCCTCGGAACACAAGAGACCGAAAGGTCGAGCATGAGTCGTATGGTAGATACGATCAACATGAAGATGTTCACCGATGTTGACTAGTCCGTCTCACGTGATGATCGGACACGGCCTAGTTGACTCGGATCATGTAATCACTTAGATGACTAGAGGGATGTCTATCTGAGTGGGAGTTCATAAGATGAACTTAATTATCCTGAACATAGTCAAAAGGTCTTCGCAAATTATGTCGTAGCTCGCGCTTCAGTTCTACTGTTTAGATATGTTCCTAGAGAAAATTTAGTTGAAAGTTGATAGTAGCAATTATGCGGACTAGGTCCGTAAACTGAGGATTGTCCTCATTGCTTCATAGAAGGCTTATGTCCTTAATGCACCGCTCAATGTGCTGAACCTCGAACGTTGTCTGTGGATGTTGCGAACATCTGACATACACGTTTTGATGACTACATGATAGTTCAGTGCGTAATGCTAAATGCTTTAGAATTGAGGCACCAAAGATGTTTTTTGAAACGTCGCAAAACATATGAGATGTTTTGAGGGCTGAAATTGGGATTTCAGGCTCGTGCCCACGTCAAGAGGTATAAGACCTCCGACGATTTTCTTAGCCTGCAAACTAAGGGAGAAAAGCTCAATTGTTGAACTTGTGCTCAGATTGTCTGAGTACAACAATTGCTTGAATCAAGTGGGAGTTGATCTTCCAGTTGAAATAGTGATGGTTCTCCGAAGTCATTACCACCAAGCTGCTAAAGCTTCGTAATGAACTATAATATATCAGGGACATGTATGATGATCCTTGAGATATTCGCGATGTTTGACACCACAAAAGTAGAGATCAAGAAGGAGCATCAATTGTTGATGGTTGGTGAAACCACTAGTTTCAAGAAGGGTAAGGGCAAAAAGGGATGCTTCATGAAACGGCAAATCAGCTGCTGCTCTAGTGAAGAAACCCAAGGTTGAACCCAAACCCGAGACTAAGTGCTTCTGTAATAAAGGGAACAACCACTGGAGCAGAATTACCCTAGATACTTGGTAGATAAGAAGGCTGGCAAGGTCGATAGAAGTATATTGGATGTATTATGTTAATGTGTACTTTACTAGTACTCCTAGTAGCACCAGGGTATTAGATACCGGTTCGGTTGCTAAGTGTTAGTAACTCGAAATAAAAGCTACGGAATAAACGGAGACTGGCTAAAGGTGAGATGACGATATGTGTTGGAAGTATTTCCAAGGTTGATCAAATATCGTACGCTCCCTCTACCATCGAGATTGGTGTTTGCGTTGAGCATAGACATGATTGGATTATGTCTATCGCAATACGGTTATTCATTTAAAGAGAATAATAGTTACTCTATTTATTTGAATAATACCTTCAATGGTCTTGCACCTAAAATGAATGGTTTATTGAATCTCGATCGTAGTAATACACATGTTCATGCCAAAAGATATAAGATAGTAATGATGGTACCACCTACTTGTGGCACTGCCACGTAAGTCATATCGGTATAAAACGCATGAAGAAGCTCCATGTTGATGGATCTTTGGGCTCATTCGTTTTGAAAAGTTTGAGACATGCGAACCATGTCTATTGGTGTATATGCATGAAGAAACTCCATGCAAATGGACCGTTTGGACTCACTTGATTTTTGAATCACTTGAGACATGCAAATCATACCACATGGGCAAGATGACTGAAAGCCTCGGTTTCAGTAAAATGGAACCAGAAAGCAACTTGCTGGAAGTAATACATTTTGATGTGTGCAGTCCAATGAGTGCTGAGGCGTGTAGTGGATATCGTTATGTTCTTACTTCACAGATGATTTGAGTAGATGTTGAGTATATTTACTTGATGAATCACGAGTCTGAATTATTGAAAGGTTCAAGTAATTTCAGGGTGAAGTTGTAAGATCGTCGTGACAAGAGGATAAAATATTTATGATATGATCATAGAGATGAATATCTGAATTACGAGTTTGGCACAGAATTAAGACATTGTGGAAATTGTTTCACAACTAATACAGCTTGGAACACCATAGTGTGATGGTGTGTCCGAACATCATAATTGCACCCTATTGGATATGATGCATACCATGATGTCTCTTATCGAATTACCATGATAGTTTATGGGTTAGGCATTAGAGACAACCACATTCACTTTAAATAGGGCACCACGTAATTCCAATGAGATGACACCGTATGAACTATGGTTTAGAGAAACCTAAGCTGTCATTTCTTAAAAGTTTGGGGCTGCGACGCTTATGTGAAAAAGTTTCAGGCTGATAAGCTCGAACCCAAAGCGGATAAATGCATTTTCATAGGACACCCAAAAACAGTTGGGTATACCTCCTGTCTCAGATCCGAAAGCAATTGTTTCTAGAATCCGGTCCTTTCTCGAGGAAAAGTTTCTCTCGAAAGAATTGAGTGGGAGGATGGTGGAGACTTGATGAGGTTATTAAACCGTCTCTTCAACTAGTGTGTGGCAGGGCGCAGAAAGTTGTTCCTGTGGCACCTACACCAATTGAAGTGGAAGCTTATGATAGTGATCATGAAACTTTAGATCAAGTCACTACCAAACCTCGTGGGATGACAAGGATGCGTGCTACTTCAGAGTGGTACGTAATCCTGTCTTGGAAGTCATGTTGCTAGACAACAATGAACCTACGAGCTATGGAGAAGCGATGGTGGGCCCGGATTCCGATAAATGGCTCGAGGCCATATAATCCGAGAGAGGATCCATCTATAAAAACAAAGTGTAGACTTTGGAAGAACTACTTGATGGTCGTAAGGCTGTTAGGTACATATGGATTTTAAAAGGAAGACGGACAATGATGGTAAGTATCACCATTAAGAAAGCTCGACTTGTCGTTAAGCTGTTTTCCGACAAGTTCAAGGAGTTGACTACAATGAGACTTTCTCACCCGTAGCGATGCTAAGAGTCTGTTGGAATTATGTTAGCGATTACTGCATTATTTATGAAATCTTGCAGATAGGATGTCAAAACATTGTTTCCTCGACGATTTTCTTGAGGAAAGGTTGTATGTGATACAACCGGAAGGTTTTGTCAATCCAGAAAGATGCTAATAAGTATGCAAAGCTCCAGCAATCCTTCTGAGGACTGGAGTAAGCATCTCGGAGTTGGAATGTATGCTTTGATAATGATCAAAGATTTTGGGTTTGTACAAAGTTTATGAGAAATTTGTATTTCCAAAGAAGTGAGTGGGAGCACTATAGAATTTCTGATGAGTATATGTTGTTGACATATTGTTGATCAGAAATGACGTAGAATTTCTGGAAAGCATATAGGGTTATTTGGAAAGTGTTTTTCAATGGAAAGCCTGGATTAAGCTACTTGAACATTGAGCATCAAGATCTATAAGGATAGATCAAAACGCTTAATAGTACTTTCAAATGAGCACATACCTTGACATGATCTTGAAGGTGTTCAAGATGGATCAGTCAAAGAAGGAGTTCTTGCCTGAGTTGTAAGGTATGAAGTTAAGACTTAAAGCTCGACCATGGCAAAATAGAGAGAAAGGACGAAGGTCATCCCCTATGCTTAAGACATAGGCTCTATAGTATGCTATGCTGTGTACCGCACCTGAAGTGTGCCTTGCCATGAGTCAGTCAAGGGGTACAAGAGTGATCTAAGAATGGATCACAGGACAACGGTCAAAGTTATCCTTAGTAACTAGTGGACTAAGGAATTTTCTCGATTATGGAGGTGATAAAGAGTTCGACGTAAAGAGTTACGTCGATGCAAGCTTAACACCTATCCGGATAGCTCTGAGTAGAGATACCGGATACGTATAATGGAGCAACAATTTAGAATAGCTCCAAGTAGAACAGTTATTTGAAATGGCTCCAAATATAGCGTAGTAGCTGCATCTACAAGATGACATAGAGATTTGCGAAGTACATACGGATCTGAAAGATTCAGACCCGTTGACTATAACATCTCTCACAAGCATAACATGATCAAACCCAGAACTCATCGAGTGTTAATCACATGGTAATGTGAACTAGATTATTGACTCTAGTAAACTCTTTGGGTGTTAGTCACATGGGGATGTGACCTTGAGTGTTAGTCACATAGCGATGTGAACTGGATTATTGACTCTAGTGCAAGTGGGAGACTGTTGGAAATATTCCCTAGAGGCAATAATAAATTAGTTATTATTATTATATTTCCTTGTTCATGATAATCGTTTATTATCCATGCTAGAATTGTATTGATAGGAAACTCAGATACATGTGTGGATACATAGACAACACCATGTCCCTAGTAAGCCTCTAGTTGACTAGCTCGTTGATCAATAGATGGTTACGGTTTCCTGACCATGGACATTGGATGTCGTTGATAACGGGATCACATCATTAGGAGAATGATGTGATGGACAAGACCCAATCCTAAGCATAGCACAAGATCGTGTAGTTCGTATGCTAAAGCTTTTCTAATGTCAAGTATCATTTCCTTAGACCATGAGATTGTGCAACTCCCGGATACCGTAGGAGTGCTTTGGGTGTGCCAAACGTCACAACGTAACTGGGTGGCTATAAAGGTACACTACAGGTATCTCCGAAAGTGTCTGTTGGGTTGGCACGAATCGAGAGTGGGATTTGTCACTCCGTGTAAACGGAGAGGTATCTCTGGGCCCACTCGGTAGGACATCATCATAATGTGCACAATGTGATCAAGGAGTTTATCACGGGATGATGTGTTACGGAACGAGTAAAGAGACTTGCCGGTAACGAGATTGAACAAGGTATCGGGATACCGACGATCGAATCTCGGGCAAGTGTTGTACCGATAGACAAAGGGAATTGTATACGGGATTGATTAAGTCCTTGACATCGTGGTTCATCCGATGAGATCATCGTGGAACATGTGGGAGCCAACATGGGTATCCAGATCCCGCTGTTGGTTATTGACCGGAGAGTCATCTCGGTCATGTCTGCATGTCTCCCGAACCCGTAGGGTCTACACACTTAAGGTTCGGTGACGCTAGGGTTATAGAGATATTAGTATGCGGTAACCCGAAAGTTGTTCGGAGTCCCGGATGAGATCATGGACGTCACGAGGAGTTCCGGAATGGTCCGGAGGTAAAGAATTATATATAGGAAGTGCTATTTCGGCCATTGGGACAAGTTTCGGGGTCACCGGTATTGTACCGGGACCACCGGAAGGGTCCCGGGGGTCCACCGGGTGGGGCCACCTGCCCCGGGGGGCCACATGGGCTGTAGGGGGTGCGCCTTGGCCTATATGGGCCAAGGGCACCAGCCCCAAGAGGCCCATGCGCCAAGAGAAGAGGGAAAGGAAGAGTCCTAAAGGGGGAAGGCACCTCCTAGGTGCCTTGGGGAGGATGGACTCCTCCCTTGGCTGCACCCTTCCTTGGAGGAAGGGCCAAGGCTGCGCCCCCCCTCTCCCTTGGCCCTATATATAGTGGGGGGAAGGGAGGGCAGAATAACCTAAGCCCTGGCGCCTCCCTCTCCCTCCCACGACACATCTCCCTCCTCCCGCAGCGCTTGGCGAAGCCCTGTTGGAATCCCGCTACTTCCACCACCACGCCGTCGTGCTGCTGGATCTCCATCAACCTCTCCTCCCCCCTTTCTGGATCAAGAAGGAGGAGACGTCGCTGCTCCGTACGTGTGTTGAACGCGGAGGTGCCGTCCGCTCGGCGCTAGGATCATCGGTGATTTGGATCACGACGAGTACGACTCCATCAACCCCGTTCTCTTGAACGCTTCCGCGCACGATCTACAAGGGTATGTAGATCCACTCCTCCCTCGTTGCTAGATGACTCCATAGATAGATCTTGGTGACATGTAGGAAAATTTTGAATTTATGCTACGTTACCCAACCGCAGGTATGGTTGAGGTTTTCTGGGGCCCCATCTAAGCCTTTGCAGGATGTTCGAGTTGTGGCCAGTATGGGTATCATGGTTGGGAAGACGGAGAGAGTGGAAATGGCTTTCACTCGTGCTCATGGAGTGGCCCGGATCTTGGTGAGTGTTCTGAATGTTGATTTCGTGCCTGATGTGGTCCACTGGACATATAGGGGAGAGGTATTTCCGCTTGACATAGAGTTCGAGGACACTGAGATGTTTGCTGAGGAGGTTAATGGGGATGATGTTGATATGCACGAGAGTGACGACGGTGCAGGAGCCAAGGGGGCATCGGCCGAGTCCGCTCAAGAGGGGTCAACCGGGTCTCCCCCAGATGCTCAGTTGCCGGGGGAGGGGACCGGGGTTGAGCCGGCACCCTCACCTTCGGTGCCTATGACGTCACTACGATTTGGGTCTTTTGAGCCTGCTTCTGCGCCTCCCAGACTTTGGAGTGATCGGGTGGAGACTGATGATATGTTTGAACACACGCTTCCTTTGTTGGACTTTGAGGGGGCTGCAGTTCGGGAAGGAGAGCCGGAGGTCGCTTCTATTTCCCTTGCTTCACCGGCGGTCGTGGCTCCGGTGATGTCTTCTACGTTCGAGGTGGGCCTTGGGGGGGGTCAGGGCTGGTGGCCTCGACTTCTCCATTCCCTGTACCGACGCCGGTGACGCCGCTCGCGTCGGGGTCGCCCAACGCTGGGAGTGGGAGCCCGAGGCAGGCAGCCTTGGCTCTTCCTCCTCAGGTCTTGGCGGTGGCACCCGCGTCTCCTGAGGCGCTGGCAGAGGGGGGGTTGGGCCAGGTGGCCCTAGTCCTCCCTTTCTCCACTGCGGTCAGGAGGATCGCGCCTCCTGCGACTTCGACGCTTCGCTCCGAGCCGATGGGTGGGGCAGGGGGAGGGAGCGGGCAGGTGGCCCCAGCTGTCCTGTCTCTTGTCCTACCTGCGGGGAACTTGTCCGAGGGCCCTGGGAGCCCGCAGCCGCCTCCTCTGTTCACTAGAGAGGAGGTTGTTGCCTTTGGCGGGATCCCGGACCCGGTCTCGACGGGGAGACGGATGAGTGCTCGCGTTCAGGACCTTCCGGAGGTGGATGATATGCAGCAGCGGTGCGCTATGAGGGCGGCTAAGCTTCATAATGCTGCGATATCTTCTGGTATGTCCGTCAACATATCTAATTCTTTATTGCATTTTTCTCATGAGGACATTATTAATAATGCGAACCAATTAGGAGTTTCACTTGGTGCTACTGCTAATGAGATCTCTAATTCGGTGAATGATATGTTAGATTTGGAGGCGGAGCGTGCCTTAGAGACTATTCGTAATCTTGCAGTGGTTAAACCCATGAATGATGAGGAGATTGATGCGTTAGGGGTTAGAGTGCTAGATAATCTGTGTGCAGATCTAGCACCTTCTAATCAGGAGTCTGAGGACGATGATGTGCCTTTAGATGTTCCAGCTGTTAGTTCCGTTCAGCCCGGTTATGAGGACCGGGCGACAGAGCCCACTATGCCAAAGCGTAAGGGGAAACGGAAGATTTATCCCGATTCTGCAGTTCGTAGGACTACTAAAAAATTCCATGATGAACTATGAAAGGAATCTTTTGGAATAGCAGAGGTCTGAAAGACTTGGCTAAAAGAAGGTTTCTTGCTGAGGCTTCTCTGGAACACCGGTTAGATTTTATTGCTTTATCAGAAACTGGTCGAGATAATTTTGCGCCACAGTTTCTATCCTCTCTTGTGGGTGGTATTGATTTCGATTGGCATTGCCTCCCTCCGCGAGGAAGATCAGGAGGTATCTTATTGGGTGTGAGATGCGACTCCCTTGAAGTCCGGAGTGTAGTAATGGGCGACTTCGCGGTAAAGTTTCGAGTTAGGTCTAAAGTTGATGGGTTCAACTGGGCATTGGTGGCGGTTTATGGTGCCGCACAGCCCGAACTTAAACCGGACTTTCTAGCGGACCTGGTTCGGATCTGTGGATCCGAGCAGCTTCCGTTGTTGGTCGGGGGTGATTTCAATATCATTAGGAGGAGAGAGGAGAAAAATAATGATAATTTCGACGGCAGGTGGTCGTTTATGTTTAATACCATTATTGAAAGCTTGGATCTAAGGGAGATAGAGCTTTCTGGTAGAAAGTTTACCTGGGCTAATGCTCTGCCAAACCCGACATATGAAAAGCTTGATCGAGTTCTCGCGAGCATGGAGTGGGAACAGAAGTTCCCTCTTGTTACGGTGCAAGCTCTCACGCGGGGAATTTCTGATCACACACCATTGTTCGTCGACTCAGGGGCTTTCTGGTAGAAAGTTTACCTGGGCTAATGCTTTGCCAAACCCGACATATGAAAAGCTTGATCGAGTTCTCGCGAGCGTGGAGTGGGAACAGAAGTTCCCTCTTGTTACGGTGCAAGCTCTCACTCGGGGAATTTCTGATCACACACCATTGTTCGTCGACTCAGGGGAGCCGAACCATTTAGGAAACAAAAACACCTTTTCATTTGAGATGGCCTGGTTCGAACGCGAGGGGTTCTTCGACCTCATAGCCAGGGAATGGGCTAAGGGGGTAGGAGGAAGGACGGCGGTCGAGCGTTGGCAGAATAAGATTAGGCATTTGAGAAGTTTCTTACGGGGTTGGGCTAAGCACCTCAGTGGGGTGTATAAGATCGATAAGGATAGGCTCCTTTCTCTTGTACAGGCCCTGGACATAAAAGCCGAACCCGCAATTTTGCTGCCTCCTGAGCTTCAGGTCAAAAATGAGGCGGAGAAGAGGCTGAAAGAACTTCTCCGCGAAGAAGAATTGAAGTGGGCTTCGCGAGCTAAGGTCCGCAAAGTGGTCCAAGGGGACACAAATACTCAATTCTTTCACCTCATTGCTAATGGTAAGCACAGAAAGAAGCGGATCTTTCAGCTTGAACAGGATGAGGGTACGATTTTAGGTCAAGATAATCTCAAAACCTATATTACCGAGTATTATAGACAGTTATTTGGACCTCCGGAGGATAATTGCGTGTCCCTCGATGAGTCCAGGACTGAGGATGTGCCTCAGCTGTCTGCTGCTGATAATGATATCCTGGTTGCCCCGTTCTCAGAGAAGGAGGTGTTCGATGCTATTGCACAAATGAAAAACAATAAGGCTCCCGGACCGGATGGGTTCCCGGCTGAGTTCTATAAAAAGTGCTGGCACATTATTAAGGGGGATTTACTACCTATGTTTTATGATCTCTTCTCTGGACAGCTTCAATTATTTCACCTGAATTTTGGAACTATCACATTGCTCCCTAAGAAAACGGATGCTGTGAGAATTGAGCAGTTCAGACCGATCTGCCTCCTCAATGTTAGTTTTAAAATCTTCACCAAGGCCGGGACCAATAGGCTCACACAGATTGCACATTCTGTGGTGAAACAATCCCAAACCACTTTCATGCCGGACAGGAACATCCTTGAAGGGGTGGTTGTTCTTCATGAAACGCTCCATGAAATCCATTCCAAAAAATTAGATGGAGTAATTTTTAAGGTGGATTTCAAAAAAGCGTACGATAAGGTCAAATGGCCATTCCTCCAACAAGCATTGCGTATGAAGGGTTTTGATGAAGCCTGGCGCCAACAGGTCGAATCCTTTACGCAAAAACGGAGTGTGGGAATTAAAGTGAATGACGATATAGGTCATTACTTCCAGACACATAAAGGCCTCAGACAAGGAGATCCGATGTCCCCTATCTTGTTTAACATTGTGGTGGATATGTTAGCAATTTTGATAGGGAGGGCAAGGAGAATGGTCAAGTGGGTGGTTTGGTATCTCATCTCATTGATGGAGGTGTTTCCATCCTTCAATACGCAGATGATACAATCATCTTTATGGAGCATGATTTGGCCAAGGCGAGAAATATGAAGCTGGTGTTATGCCTTTTTGAACAATTGACCGGGTTAAAGATTAACTTTCATAAGAGCGAGTTGTTTTGCTTTGGTAGATTCAAAGACGACCAGGAGTCTTATAGGCAATTGTTTGGGTGCGAGTTGGGGAGTTTACCTTTCTCATACCTTGGTATTCCGATACAGCATCGTAGGCTGACAAACAGAGAATGGAAGTGCATCGAGGATCGATTTGAGAAAAAACTGAGCTGCTGGAAGGGTAAGCTCATGTCATACGGAGCCCGTTTGATATTGATTAATTCGGTGCTCACGAGTATGCCTATGTTCCTCTTATCATTTTTTGAGGTCCCAGTTGGTGTTAGGAAAAGACTGGACTTCTATTGGTCGCGTTTCTTCTGGCAGGGTGATGATCTTAAAAGAAAATACCGGCTTGCTAAATGGGACATCATCTGTTGACCGAAAGACCAAGGGGGTCTTGGTATTGAAAATCTTGAAGTCAAGAACAGATGCCTTCTTAGTAAGTGGTTGTGGAAGCTTTCTTCCGGGACTGAGGCCATGTGGGCGCAGATCCTCCGCAGCAAGTACCTCCAGACTAAAACATTATCCCAGGTCACAGTCAGACCAACTGATTCGCCTTTCTGGAAAGGACTAATGAAAGTGAAACAATCAATGTTCAATAGTGAAAGAACATGCGGTGCCCCATGTTTGGTTTTGGTAATTGATGACAATCTCTATGGACTAATGGTTGCCTTGAGTTATATTTGAAGGTTTTGTCCATAGGCTTTTCTTGGAGTACATGTGTTGGTTTCAAGGAGAGTTTGTGTCGACCAAGGTGTTATTCAAGGAATTATCCAAAGATTGGTCATGTGAGAGTTGAGCTTATTGCAAGCATGTCTTGAAGAAGAAGATTATGTGATCATTCATGTCTACCTTCAAGACATCATTCAAATGAAGAGAATTGG
The DNA here is from genome assembly GCF_003073215.2 of Triticum urartu. Taxonomy (NCBI): domain Eukaryota; kingdom Viridiplantae; phylum Streptophyta; class Magnoliopsida; order Poales; family Poaceae; genus Triticum; species Triticum urartu. Next base: position 285,566,761 of record NC_053024.1, on the reverse strand, counting down.
AAAGGTTCAAGGATGATCAAGACTAAGTCAAGAGTGAATCAAGTTGATCAACTCACAAAGCGCAGAAGATGTACCGAGAGGGATCAAGTGATCCCATGGTATGGTAACAATTGTCAATTACGCTTTGTGTACTAACCCATGGTCTTCGTGAGAGTTCTTTGTGGGGTTAGGTTGCGGTGCACAAGTTCAAGTGGAGCATCACGAAGAGATCAAATGCTTGAAGCTTGCCGTCCTTTGTGGTGATAATGGACTTGTGAAGATGTGCGGAAGAGTGGCTCACCCATAGTGGAGTATGGGGGAGCAATCAACTAGTCTTCATCGAGTCAACACAATCAAGAAAGGTGGTCCAACTTGAGGGAGTCAAGATTGTCATCATCTAGCTCAAGTGGACCATGTGCAAGGAAAAGGTTTGCCCTTGATAGTTTTTCTATTTTACAGGTCTCATGATGGTAGTTGGGAGACCGGGTTATAGGATCGATTGCCGTACTATCAAGGGGGGCTCTCGATGAGTAGCTTGATCGTATCGTTCGTAGAGAGCTCAAACCATTGCATCCTTGCATATCTTTCTTGGTTCTTGTTTGGTTCTCTTTGTGAGTCTTAGAGCTTATGGTCATCTTGATGACAAGCTCGAGTTCATCGAAAACGGAGTTCACATGCATCTTCTATGATGTTTTCGATGTTGGAGGTTTTGCCGGTTCTTCTCAGTTGGAGGTTTCACTCCTCTATTTGTTGGCATACCTCCCCTGCCTCTTCTTACTATATCCAGTCGCTGTTTTGATGCTACTCGTCGTCTTGTTTCCAACAAGCTTGAGTTTGCTCAATTCGGAGCTCATATGCAGAAGTTATGGCAGTTCTGGTTTTCTTGAGAGTGGTTTTTGTCTGGTCCCAGCGGTAGTACCGCGTGCCCCAGCGGTAGTACCGCTTGGAGCTCTCAGCCGTTGTACCGCTTCTTTCGGGCGGTGGTACCGCCAACTTGCTCAGCAAAGACTTGGGCGGTTGTTCCGGCCAGGCACCGCCCAAGTACCGGTCAGGACTCTGTTTTGATGCGGTACTCGGGCGGTGGTGGCCCGGTTGGTCCGGTCGTACCGGTACCACCGGTGTCCGGAGCGGTTCGACCGCTCAGGACTTAGCCGCCCGAGCGCTCAAGGCCATGCGGTTGCACCGGCCCGGTATCGCTCGACTACCGTACTCAGGGGTGACTCCCTTCTGTTCCTATGCGGTGGTTGAGCGATGGCTGGGCGGTTGGTCCGGTTGTTCTTCTCAACCGGTGCTACCGCCTGATCGCCCGGTTGTACCGCCTAGTAGGGTTCTGCACGTATACTGTGAGTCCCGGTTGTACCGGGACCAGGAGCGGTAGTACCGCTCGTGTGCGGGCTGAGCACATAACGGTTGGATTTTCCCCCTCCTATAAAAAGGGGGGTCTTCTTCCCCATTGAACCTAATCTTTTGAGCTCGTGTTCTTCCCTCATTGTTGACCTTCTTTGAGCTTGCTAACTCTCAATCCCTCCATGGATTCTTGCTAGTTTTTGAGGGAAAAGAGAGAGGAGATCTAGATCCACATTTCCACCAATCACTTTCTCCTTTATGTGAGGGGAACCCCTTGGATCTAGATCTTGGAGTTCTTGGTGTTCTCCTTCTTGTTCTTCCTCTCATTTTCCTTCCTAGCATTAGTTGCTCCGGTGGGATTTGAGAGAGAAGGACTTGGGCACTCCGTGTGCCCTTGCCATTGCATTTGGTGCATCGGTTTGAGTTCTCCACGGTGATACGTGGAAGTGAAGTTTGAG